>NC_056750.1:715683864-715946364 GCF_019279795.1 Protopterus annectens
CACTGTCTAGTCCTTATTGTACCAAAAATTAATTACACTAATCAATCCCTATCTTATGTAGAACAAAAGTCCTTTATGTCAATTGTTATAAAAATCAAATCAAGACTATAGATCCGACTGAATCCTTACCAAGAAACTCCAATAATCCCTTAAAATATGTGAATTATTTACAAACCCTCTTTTTAATTTATAGCCTTAGTGAACACATTCGTCTTTGCTCTCCTCACACTTACTACTGGTCTAAGTGGAGGGTTGATATTTACAGAAAGAGTATTTCTGCTGAGGAAATTATGAAAGAGGAGGAAGAGATAGAATTGGGTATATGGGGTAAGGGAGAGATGAGTTTAGGGAAGAAGGGGAGTAAGGAAGGTAGTGGGGAGAAAGTACAGAGAAGGATGGGGAAGAAGATAGAGAATGGGGGATATGAAATAGGTGTGTTACTGGGGAATTCATGTGAGATGGGAAAAGTACAGTTGTGTACATACCATAAATGTAGATGTTTGAGTGTATTCACTGTTGCAGTCATTACACTTGGGTTATCCGCCGGCAGGATACCCAAAGTCGACCCGAGTTCCAAAGTCTTGGTCTGGCGTCGGTTGCTGTCGCCTCTTCCCTGACATCAGTGCGCCAGGGGTATAAAAGATGCAACCAACGCCATTTTCTTCAGTTTTTCTTGCCCCAGATGTCAGGTGCCCCCAGATAGGAAGGCTGGAAAAATAAAGTTATGCCAAAAAGCATGCATGTACTAATATAAACATTTCCCTCATCTACAAGCAAATACACCACATAGGTTGTATAGAGTTCAGAAGTACAGAGCAGTCCCAGCAAAGTAAAGGGGGATGGTGGGTGGGTAACCTGGACTGCAACAGTGAATACACTCTAACATCTACATTTATGGAAGGTACACAACTGTACTATGTTCATCGTGTTTCACTGTTGCAGTCATTAAACTTGGGTTGAATCCCAAAGCTGAGGTTGGACAGCTGGGTCTAGATTGGATTTGGAGAGGCTACCAGGCCCTGCAGGACTGCAGTGGCAAAGCCTGCTCTGGATTTAGAGTAGAGAGGCAAGTGGTAGTGCTTGGTGAAAGTGTGCACTGAGCTCCAGGTTGCAGCTTCTAAAATGTCTTTGGTTGGTACTCCTCCGAGAAAGGCTGCTGAAGTGTCTGTTGCTCTGGTAGAATGTGGCCTAATGACCTTAGGCACTGATTTGCCATGTTGTGCATAACAGAAGCGGATGCAATGTCCTATCCATTTTGAAATTGTCTGTTTTGTGATGGGTTTTCCTTGTGATCCTGCAGCATAGGCTACAAACAGTTGCTCAGTTTTTCTGAAAGCTTTTGTTTTGTCAAAGTAGAATCGTAGCTGTCTGTGTATATCCAAAGCGTGCAGAAGTCTCTCCCCTTTATTCTGGGGATTTGGGCAGAAAGTTGGTAAATTAATGGTTTGGTTCAGGGCCACATTGGAAACTACTTCTGGCATGAATGTTGGGTTTGCCCTGAGAGAAACCCTGTCCTGGTGAAAAATGATTAAAGGTTCCACAGCCATTAGTGCCTGTAACTCTGATACTCTTCTTGGTGAAGTTACTGCTAGGAGCAGAGCTGTTTTCCATGATAAGAATTTTACATCAGCTGTGCTGGCTGGTTCAAAAGGAGGCAGTGTGAGTTTTTCTAAAACCAAATTGAGATCCCAAGTTGGTACTAGTGCTCTCCTTGGGGGCCTTATGTTTTCTGCTCCTCTGAGGTACTGTCTTAGTAGAGGATGTGAAAAAATAGGAGGTTCCGTATTGTAATGAGCTGAAATGGCAGAGGCATGGATTTTAATTGATGAGAAAGACAGGCCTTTGTCCAACATCTCAGTTAGGTATTGTAAAATCTGAGGTATGTTTGGAACAAGTGGGTTGAGCCCTTGAGCCTGGCTCCAAGCACAGAATCTCTTCCATTTTTCTGCAAAAGATTTCCTAGTGCTGGGCCACCTGGCTTCTAAAATGACATCCATAACAGCTTTAGAGAGAGGTGCAGTCTGAGTGGCTACATTATCTGCCATGATGCCAGATTTAAAGGATCTGAGTTGTCTGTGCAGAATCTGATTGTTTTGTTGAGTCAGAAGATGAAGAATTAGAGGTAAAGGCCAAGCTGGGCCCTGAGACGAGCTCTTTAGGATTGGGTACCAGTGCTGGTGTGGCCAGTCTGGGGCAATCAGGATCATTTTTGGCCTTTCTTGTCTGACTTTTAGGAGCACTTTGGTAAGAAGAGGCACTGGTGTGAAGGCATAGACTGTCAGAGCTTTCCATCTGAATGATAGAACATCCACTTTCCATGCTTGAGAAAGATAAGTTCTTGTGCAGAATTTCTGTAGTTGGCAATTGTGAGGGGAGGCAAAAAGATCTGTGTGTGGGCGTCCCCATTTCCTTGTTATCATGCTGAACCCCTGTGGATTTAGTTTCCATTCGTGAGGGTCCATGAGATTTCTGCTTAGTTCGTCTGTCAGTGTATTTTTTGTTCCTGGCAGGAATTGTGCCTGCAGATGTACCTGATAGGTAAATGCTGTGTTCCACAAGGTCATGGCTTGCCTGCAAAGGGGGTTGGAATGTGTTCCCCCTTGCTTGTTTATGTACCACATAACTGTGGTATTGTCCGTCTTTATTAGTAGTTGTCCTGGATGTAGTAGGTCCTTGAAAGCTATCAGGGCATTCTGTACTGCTAGCATCTCTTTCTGATTGATGTGAAGATGCATTTGTTCCTTGGGCCATGTGTCCTGAATACATTTCCCTGTCATATGTGCCCCCCAGGCATAATCCGATGGATCCGTTGTTATTGTCTGCCTGGCTGTGGGTAAGGTGAAAGGCTGTCCCTTGTTGTGGTGACAGGCCTGGGACCACCATCGAAACTCCTGTTGTAGGCAAGGAATTAAAGTTATGATTGTCTCCAAGCTGTGACAATGTTGAGTCCAAACACTTTTTAGATACCATTGTAGCTTCCTTATATGCAGTCTTGCATATGGAATTAGTACAATGCAGGACGCCATGAAGCCCGGGGCCTGCAGAATTTTTCTTGCAGGGAACTGGGTCTTTGTTGCCATCAGTTGAAAGTATTGAGTCAGTTGCCTTTGTTTGTCTGGCATGAGATAAGCCATCTGGGCAGTTGCATTTAAGCTTGCACCCAGGAAATATTATCTCTCGAGAGGGCACTAGTTTTGATTTCTTTTCGTTTACTGTGTACCCTAGGTAAATTAGTAATCTTTTTACAAACGCCAGATGTTTTAGTAGAATGTCCTTGCTCTCTGCTTGAATAAGGCAGTCGTCCAAGTAGGGATATATTTGAATTCCTTTTTGTCTGCAAAATGCAATTACTGGTGCCAGGCATTTTGTGAAAACCCTGGGTGCAGTAGATAAGCCAAAGGGCAGTGCAGAGAATTGGTAATGCATTGAGCCTGCCATGAATCTGAGGTATCTTCTGCAAGTATGTCTGATTGGGACATGCAGGCATGCCTCCTTGAGGTCTAAAGTAACTAGCCAAGCCTTCTTGCCCAGCATGGGTAGAAACTGCTGTAGTGTTAACATGTTGAATTTTGGAACATCCAGGAAAGTATTTAGGATTGACAGGTCCAGTATTGGTCTCCAAGCTTTGTCCTTTCTGGGTACTAAGAAAAGTCTTGAGTAAAATCCTTGCCCCTGTTCTTGCTGTGGTACTCTGAATAGCTCCCATGTCCATGAGAGCAGCAATTTGTTTTTGCGCCTCTGCCCATTGGTTCTGTGGCAGGTCTGGCATACCTCTTGATTTTGGAAGCTTGTGAAAGTGGAACCTGTAATCTTGAGAAACAATATTCAGTACCCATTTGTCCTGGGTGATTATGTGCCAATTTTTTTGAGAAAAGTGCTATCTTTCCCCCTAGGGGTGCTGCCAAAAGGTAAGTGCATGGCATTTGTAGAGGGAAGTCATTGGGACTGTTTCCTATAAGGTTGTAATTTGTCTTCCCCTCCTCTGGGGGCTGAAGCACCCCATTGTTTAGGTCTGTATGAGCCTTGAGGCTGAGATCTGCCTCTTGGGTGTCTGTATCTGCCTCTTTGTGGCCTGTCTGACACTGGAAAGGACCAATTTTTTGAAGGCCAGTTTCTGCTAAACCTGGGTGGTTGAACCTGTAAGAAATCCTTTACTGTCTGCATTGATTTTGCTTTATCCTCCATTTTCTTTAACACCTCTTCTGCCTTAACACCAAAGTATCATGCTGTAGTGGAGCATCCAACAATTTAACTTTAACATGGTCAGGTAAACTCTGTTCTTTCAACCAAGCATGCCTTCGAAAAACAGAGCCTGTAACTGCAGCCCTACAAGAAGCCTCTAATGAAATCAAAACCACATTGTAAAGTAGGCTTTCCCACTTGTTCAGCTGCATGCAATAAATCCTGCATTTCCTTACTGTCAGGACTTTCTGAGAGTGAAACCATTTTCTGCTTTAACAATGACATGAGATACTGTTGATATTTAAGCATGTGAAACAGGCAATTTAAAGCCCTTACAGCTAAAGTAGCAGAAGTGTAAACTTTTTTCCCCCATCTGTCCAGAGCTCTGGAATCTCTATCCGAGGGGACAGGATTTTTAGCAGTGGAAGCCTTAACCCCTTTAGGACCCTGAGAAATTGTTTCTGGATCTGCAGCAGGGTTTTTGTAAAGAAAGTGATGAGAGTCAGGGACCTTGTAGTACCTGTCTGGCTTGACTGGTGCAGGGGGTAAAGAATCAGGAGTCAGACTGGATTCAGAAAAAACAATATCAAGCACAGGGGGAATAGCCAGGGGCCTGTGCTGGGGAAATAAAAGAAAGTCTCGGAGCCTTTTCTTGGATTCTGAATAATCCTGGCTCTCCCAATGGAAATGCTCCCTCATGGTGTGCAGGGTTTCCCCAAAAGAATAATCCTCAGGCGGAGAGGCTGAAGGTATAGACTCTTCCGCATCAGAGTCCTCATAGGGAGGGAGAGAGTATCCCTGGTCAGAAGAGGAATCAGAGGAAATAGAAACTTGGTCAGAGGAATCATAGTCAGTGTCTTGCCTAGGCCTTTTGTCAGGAGGGGGATGGGAACCCCTGATTAAAGTATTTAGGTCTTCGGCCATTTTAAACATGTTTCTTTGGCATGGATGACTGTTCAGTAGAATGCTGTACTTGTTTCTTTGTCTTTAATGGTGTTTTTAACTTTGCCTTGGCTGCTGTAGTGGGCTTAATTGTAAGCTGTGAAGGTCTGAAAACACCCTCAGAAGCCAATGCCTGCTCAGCGGCTCCAGACCCATCTGAGGGAATAGTTTCTGTAGGCCAAATACCTTGAGTTTCCACATGCCTCGGTGTCTCCACGTGGCTGTCGGACAGGGCCTGTGGCTCTGAGGTAGCGGGTGTCAGAGGCTGCGAAAGCGCCTCACTGAGAACCGGCGAATGGCCTAATACAGTAAGAGTGAAAGTCCTTATAAGGTATTTGCTTCCCACAAGAAATACAATTATTAACTTTTACTGACCTTGGTCTGGAGCAAGAAAAAGTTTCCCCAACGGGGTACTTAGCTTTATTGAAGACTTTGGTTCTGAAACTCAATTTCGAAAATCTCAGGATTTGGTCGACCGGCACTTGCGAACTGCTTTTGCTTCGGGCACCGCATAGCAAGAAAGACTGAAGAAAATGGCGTTGGTTGCATCTTTTATACCCCTGGCGCACTGACGTCAGGGAAGAGGCGACAGCAATCGACGCCAGACCAAGACTTTGGAACTCGGGCCGACTGCGGGTAGCCTGCCGGCGGATAACCCAAGTGTAATGACTGCAACAGTGAAACACAATGAACATCAGGAGCATTCCCAGAGGGTTGTTAGGTAAGAATGAAGCAAGGTTTTGAAAGTAGAGAAGCTGCTAGTGGTGCGAAGGTGAGGTGGAAGGGAAGTCCAGAGACATGCTAAGGAGAAGGATAGTAGAAATTTGTTAGTTGGGCGTGCAGGCTTATGCAGTTTGATCAGATTTTGGGTATTGGTTCTTAGGAGCCTGTTGAGAAGGTAAATTTTAAAGGCTGAGGTAAGGGCGGGGGCAAAGAGAGGGATTAAAGATGAGTTTGTGGGCATGTATGAGTTGAATGCAGGTGAGGTAATTGGACAACTCTAGCCAATTTAGTTTGTGGAGGGCAGTACAGTGATGGATGGATTATCTGTATCCAGTGGCAAATTTTGAGATTTTGTTGTAACAGCAAGAGATTTTTGTCTTTAGGGAAGATTGTAAGTTAGTTAGGAGTGGGGCACCATAAAGGAGAGAAGGGATAAGATATGTGGTAGAGAGAAAATGCCTGGTAGAGGGGGTGAGGTAGCGATTGTGGCGGTAGAGCATGCCTAGTTTCTGGTGTTTTTTTGATATTTGTGTGGAGGTGGATATCAAACTTGAGCTGATCGTCAATAAATAATACTCCAAGCAGTTTTGCATTGGATACTATTTCAAGAGAAGTATTTTTCTTACTGATGATGGAGAATGAGTTTTTGTCAATTACTGTGTTTTTTGAGGGGGTGAATATCATGAGTTTGTTTTTTTATGCACTGAGTGCCAGATGGTTCTCTAGCATCCATTGCTCAGTGGAGGAGGAGGCATCTTGTGTTAGTTTTATGAATGTGGAGGTGGAGATGGCAAACATATTCCATTCTACTTAAAAAAATGGTCTCACTACCATGGTGTTTACAGCAGATGTTCTATCTTGTTCACAATTTTTTTTCAAACATAACCAATGGGTGTAGGGAGGATTAAATATACTGGGCTTTTTAAGCTCTGCCATACATTGGCCAGTCTCAGTCTGTTCAATAAAATATAAAACAAGATTCAATTTTCTAGTGTACAATCTTTAATTACAACACTGACAAACAGAGCACTCCTACATGAGTGGAAAGTAAAGCCTCTTTCAAATAAGTTAGCATGATGAATAGTTAACACTTCACTAGTATAATTATATACATGATATAAATCATTAAAACAATTTTTAAAAATTACAGGGCCATTTAGTTTCCTATTCCACCACCCCTCGCACCTGCTCAGTGGAGTCTATGGGTTATGGGGATATTGGCATTAATTCCATGGCCAAACATCCCTCAACCCCCACCCCGTGAATTCTGTTCTGATTCCTTACTCCATCTGATCAGTGGAGGGAGGGAACATCTGAAGGGTTTTCCGAAAAATATTTTCAAAAAAGTCTCTACTTTCCAAACTATGATAAGTTTCATAATCAACACATACATTACTCTTATTACCATTCCATGGGGGACGGGGGACAGGCTTTAGCATTATTATACTCAGCTTCATCCTTTGACAACTTCCTTTGTTTTTTAACCTTAATCTCATTACAAGCATTATCAATGTTATTATAAATAACAAAATATTACTTTCATAGGAAGGAAATAATAAATCTTTTTATGAGCATTGCTCAAGGAATAAATATCATCTATCAACCTGTCCATGTGACTTGGATTATATTTCACCAATACTTCCATTATTTGATAGACATGGAAGTAAAGACAAAAGCTCTTCATGTAGCTCTGCCCAAACACTAAATCTCACTAGATATTTCCATGAACACAGACCTTTCAGGATTTGTTGCACTCATTCTTTAAAATAGGTCTTCCAACTTAACTTCCCTATACTTAAGCAGAATCTTCTTGAACAAAGACAATCTATGTTCAACCACATTATTCCGATCATTAGGCTCTCAATGAAAATTTGTCAGTAATCCACTCCTTTAAAGTAAAACCATCTTGCCAAGACATGCTTACCATTCCCAGTTACAGGGTTACTAGCCTGAACACTGTTGACACTTCTCTCTTGCTTCTCTGACTGTACCATTCGTAAAGACAGTTGAACCAATATAAATTTCTCTCTGAATGGAAACTCCACCGTGAAACTACAAAAAAATCACTCCTTTTTAAACCATCTTCGACGGTGGAGAGACAGGGTAACATCTAAATAACTTGCTGCGTAAAATTGCTCAGTTAATAATGTAAGACTGCGAACAGTAGAATCAAATTCCCATGACTCAAGGATAATGAAGCTAGGAGTATATGCGACATAGCCACAGACGACAGACAGCCAATTCTTTCAAAAACCAGGAACCAAATGCAAAATAATGAAACACTGCAGCACTACTGTGTAAACTTGAAAACACCACCAGACTGCCACATGGAACACACAGACTTCCTCATTTATTAAAGCAAATAAAAATAAAAACAGTAAAGCACTTTCATTCTAATATATAAAAGGGCTTATTCATAACTAAAATTTTACTGTAACGGACCCTACTTAGACAGTAACCTCTTCTGTCACATGTATAAATCAATCCAAGTTGTTAAAACCTAAATTTAAACATTTTACTAAAAAGAAGTTGCACATAAATATATAGTACAGTTGTGTACACTTACCATAAATGTAGGTGTTCGAGTGTATTCACTGTTGCAGTCATTACATTTGGGTAATCTGCTGGCAGGTTGCCCCCAGTTGGCCTGAATATCAAAGTCTTGGGTCCTGCGTCGGTTGCTGTCTCCTCTTCCATGACGTCAGGGGTATAAAACATGCAGCAGACACATTTTCTTCAGTTTTTCTTGCCCCAGATATCAGTTGCCCCCCAAATGGGGAGCAAATATTATATATATATAATATATAAAGAACGCCAAAAACACAACTCGAAATGCAGAAAGGCAAAAAGAAGCCGGAAAACACAATTCAAAAGCCGGTAATAGCGTAAAAGAAATTTAATTTCCGCTTTCGTCACAACTTCATCAGAATACAAAACACCCTAGTACTGAAACAACTTAAATAGCCAATTCAATTGAAAAATCAATTAATTAATCATTAAAATAATGAAATATGTAGTTGTTGATCATAAGATAAAAACTCATGGATTAAAACAAGCTTTCAAATCTATATCATAGATCTTATTGATAGATAATTTACCATTTTTTAAAAAACATTTCAAATTGATACTCTCATTTAATCCAGGATAAACATCTGATTTTAATTTAATCTGCCATAAGCATTCTCTTTGTTCGATATAATTCTTAAAGTCCCCAGCCCTATTATCTGATTTACAATATTCTAATACTGAAAATAAAAATTTTTTAAAAGAAAGACATGAAATAGAATGCTTGTATAAGGCATTATTGTGATCTCTAACTTTAATGGCATATAAATGTTCCTTAATACGAGTAGCTAAAGACCTAGTTGTCATGCCCACGTAAAACGCGGGGCATGTGGAACAAATACCAACATAAACCACTCCGACAGTGTTACAATCAATGAAGTCAGAAACTTCAATGATCCTGTCAGAACTGATAATGTTAATGTAAGGGCCCTCGGATATATATCTACAAATGTGACAATTCTGACATCAAAACATGCCCTTTTTATTTTTCAAAGAACCTGAGTCCTTAATGTGATGTTGCTCTAGTGTATTTTTTAATGTGTTCGACTTGCGGAACACAAATTTTGGGTCTTTGCCCACTAGTTGAAAAATGTCTTTATTACCTTGTATTACCTTCCAATTGTTTTGAATAATGTTTTTAATCCTGGAATTGTCAACACTCATATCGAAAGAACAAACAATATCATGGTTAGTGCTATGTTTTTTACCATGGGTAAAAATAGTGTGAGTATCATATAATATAGCAGGAAACTGAATCTGTCTTTTGTTGTATACTTCTGCACCTATTTCAAATAAAAATTCCTCATTGTATCCTCGTTGTGTAAATAGGTAAGTAATAAAATGAAATTCAGAAATTAATACTTCATCTTTAGTGGTCATTCGACAAGCTCGAATGAATTGCCCTCTAGGGATATTCTTCTTGATATGTGTAGGATGTCCACTATTATTGTGTAAATATCCATTAGTAAATGTCTCCTTTCTATGTATTTTACTATGGAATTTATGTTCTTCTATATCCCACCATGTGTGCGTGTCTAGAAAGTTGGCTGCAAGTCCTACATCGCCTAATGTAAAATTGATATAGCTAGAAAAAGAATTAACTTTGCTGAGAAATAAATGAACTGTGTCAGTATTTCCTTCAATAATGAAAAACAAATCATCTATAAATCTGCAAAAGAAAAGAATGTTGAAATATTCTTTTAAAACTTGTATAAATTCTGATTCCCACCATGCCATCACAATGTTGGCAAAGGCAGGGGCTGCTGGTGATCCCATGGCTACGCCACGTTTTTGTCTATAGTACGCTTTTCCAAATATAAAAAAATTATTCTCTAAAATAATCTCCAGGAATCTGCATATAACAATAGTGGTGGAATTATTAAATATATTCTTATTAACTAAATAGCTGCGAACTGCCTCTACCCCTTCTTCATGGGGGATACAAGAATAAAGGGAAACAACATCCATAGTGAACATGACATGTTTAGAATCATCAAAAGTATCTATAGAAGTGCTATTAGAAAAAGTTTTAATTTTCTCCAAAAAGTGCCAAGAATCCTGGATGTAAGATGTATTATCATAAATCAGAGGTCCCAATAGGGCATCAATAATTAGAGAAATACCTTCAGTAACGGAATGTGGAGAAGATACTATAAGACGTAAAGGTGGATTAGATACGTTTTTATGAGTTTTTGGAACTCCAAAAATTACACCAATCTTAGGTTTATCGATTAAACAAAAATTATATAGTTTTAAGTTGATCTCACTAGACATTAAAGCATCGTAAAGATGTAAATGTACTGCTCTAAAACTTTTTAATATCTCAAAATAAGGAACAAGTTCATATTCATTCGTGTTGTTAAGCAATTCTAGCATGTTAGCGTTATATTGGTCATGTTCCATGATAACAATGTTAGACCCCTTGTTGCTTTTCATGAACCTTAGTTTCCCTGTAAGCGATTTCAAATTATGTAGGGCTGTCCTTTCTTGAACTGTTAAATTATCACAAAAATGAATGTTTGACTTGAATATATGTTCAACATCCTTGATACATAAATCCTCAAATGTTTTAATGGTATGATGTAGGCTGGGGACATAAAGAGAAGGTTTATTAAAACATGTGTTAGATGTAGGAATGTCATGCATTAAAAAGGATAAATTTAATTTCCTGGTATATTTTTTTATATCAATTATGGTTTTGCCATAATTAGCCCTTTTGTTAGGAATAAAATTAAAACCATATTTGAGAACTGCTAATTCAGAATCATTAAAAGAATAATCAGACAAATTAATAATAGCAAAACTTTCAAAATCATCAGAATTATTGCTCAACATTCGTCCCCCGACGAATTCGACCCCAAAAAAGTACGACTCCTAGTTAAAATAGTACTTTTTACGCTGTCTGTGTCTTGTCCCTTCTTTTTATTTCTGTAACCAATAACGGGTTCGTTCAAGTCACTTTGCTTTTTGGTTTTATTAACTAAACCAGTGGCAGAACCAAAGTCGGACTTCCCAGATGAAAAACCCGTAATGTCACTGTTAGTAACTTGCCTGTCCTGTGGTTTGTCTCTTAAAATGTCAATGCAAGATAGACCAGCCGGAGCCAACGGAGGAAAATCTACGTTGTAGTTGCTGGAATGCTTACTATAATCGAACCTAACTGGAGCTGTTCTCAAGGAAGCAGACTGCACACCTGTAGCTGCTTCCGTATGGTATCTTCTATTAGAAGACTGTCCTTGCGAATGGAAATCACGATTCCGTTGATTAGGTACAAACTGGCTATAGGCTGTTTTGTTACGGTAACTTGCGATGTCCCTCTCCATTTTAGACTGTTTTCTATTGGTGACAACTTTAGTATGTTCAGATAACTCTTTAGTAAAAAAACTATATAAAGAGTTCAAGTCGTCACCTAGCATACGTTCTTTAAGACCAGACTCAAGTTCTTTAATGTCATTAAATATCAAAGACATTTTTTCAATGTTGTTGTCTATGAGTAACTGTAAGAAGCGTAGACCTGCTTCATTAAAGAAAGAAATCAAAGAGTCAAACATAGGATGCCCCAACCCAACTCCGTTGGGACATTTAAAAAAACGTAAGCCTTTAGGGACTATCCCTAGTTCAATACATTTCGTAAAATAACAATTTTCTAGATCTAGGGATTTGTACCTTTTTAGAAGTTTAAGTAACAGGTCCCGTTGTGTGTTCATATGATTATCACCATTCGTAGACAAATCCCGTTGGTATATATTGAATGGATTGTCTTGTCGGTTTAATAGTTCAGCACAGTTAGCGTGGTTCGTTACATCTACGTAGTTAGCTGCTCGTGGGTTGACGGTAGTTCTTAAATCTGAAAAAGATGAACTGCCTAGATTAATCGCTGTCGGAAGTTCCTCACATGCCCCGATTGGGCTAGATGCATCACCGGACCCTGTGGAGTTATTGGCTTTCGCCACCAAAAATTTTAACGAACTTTGTATGTCCATAAGAGTAGAAATTAGCAGGCTGTTTACTTTATCATTTACTTTGTCCATTTTAGATGTCGGTGTAGAATGCACCGACAAATTCATCAAGGTGTCTTCCGCAACTTCTGCCATGAAGGGCGAAACAAACAAAACCACAAAATCACCTAAAGAACGCCAAAAACACAACTCGAAATGCAGAAAGGCAAAAAGAAGCAGGAAAACACAATTCAAAAGCCGGTAATAGCGTAAAAGAAATTTAATTTCCGCTTTCGTCACAACTTCATCAGAATACAAAACACCCTAGTACTGAAACAACTTAAATAGCCAATTCAATTGAAAAATCAATTAATTAATCATTAAAAACTGCAAAATATATGTAAATGCAATTGTAGCAACAAACTTTACCTTCATCTAAAAGCAAATACACCACAAAGGCTTTAGAATATAGTGAAGGAAAGAGGAGTTCTAGAAAAAAGGGGGATGGGGGGTGGGTAACCCGGACTGTAACAGTGAATACACTCGAACATCTACATTTATGCTAAGTTTACACAACTATACTATGTTCTTCAGGTTTCACTGTTGCAGTCATTACATTTGGGTAGAATCCCAAAGCTATGGATGGGAGGCTGGAACTAAATAGCATTAGGAGCGGCTATAAGGCCCTGCAGAACTGCAGTGGCAAAGCCTGCCCTGGACTTAGAGAAGAGAAGCAAATGATAATGCTATGTAAATGTATGAACAGAGCTCGAAGTAGCAGCTTCTAGAATGTCTTTGGTTGGAACTCCTCCGAGAAAAGCTGCTGAGGTAAATGCAGCCCTGGTGGAATGTGACCTGATACCATTGGGCACTGGTTTACCATGATGCATGTAGCAGAAACGAATGCAGTGGCTTATCCACTTTGAAATAGTCTGCTTTGAAATAGCCTTCCCCTCTGATCCTGCAGCAAATGCCACCAGTAGTTGCTCAGACTTTCTCAGAGATTTGGTCCTGTTTAACTAGAATCTTAGTTGTATGTGCACGTCCAAGGAATGCAGAATCTGTTCCCCCTTGTTCTGTGGATTTGGGTAAAAAGTTGGCAGGTGAATAGTTTGGTTAAGAGCCACACTGAATACCACCTTAGTCATAAAGGAAGGATTGGTCCTGAGGGACACCATGTCTGGGTAAAATGTAATAAAAGGCTCCACAGCCATGAGGGCCTGTAGTTCTGAAACCCTTCTTGCTGAAGTGATTGCCAGAAGGAAAGCTGTTTTCCAAGATAAAAACTTTATATCCGCAGTAGCTGCTGGTTCAAAAGGAGGCAGGGTGAGCATTTCCAGCACATAATCGAGGTCCCATGCAGGATTTGATGATCTTCTGGGAGGCCTTACATTTTTGGCTCCTCTAAGATACTGTTTTAGCAAGAATGAGAAAAGATGGGAGGCTCTGTGTTAATGAGCAGAGATGGCAGAGGCATGGATTTTTACTGATGAAAAAGATAGGCCCTTGTCAAGCATCTCAGGCAAGTATTGCAAAATCTGAGGAATATTTGGCTTTGCTGTGTCTGTTCCTTGTGCTTGGTTCCAAGCAAAGAAAATCTTCCATTTATCAGAATAAGATTTTCTAATACTAGGCCTTCTGGCTTCCAAAATGACATCCATCACAATAAGATTTTCTAATACTAGGCCTTCTGGCTTCCAAAATGACATCCATCACAAATTTACTGAGAGGTGTTTGAATAATTACTTGATCAGCCACGCTGCCAGGTTCAGAGTTTGGAGCTGATTGTGCAGAATTTGATTGCTCTGCTGAGAAAGTAGATGAGGTATTTGAGGCAAGTACCAAGGAGGGAGTTGAGACATATTCTTTCAAATTGGGTACCAGCACTGGCGATGCCTGTCCGGGGCAATTAGGATAATTAGGATAATTTTTGGTTTTTCTTGTCTGACCTTTATTAAGATCTTGGGGAGAAGAGGCAGAGGAGGAAAGGCGTAGACTGACAGGTTTTTCCAACTGAAGGATAGCCTGGATAGGGCATCCACTTTCCATGCTTGTCTGTGATAAGTCCTTGTGCAGAATTTGTCCAGCTGATAATTCTGGGGAGAGGCAAACAGATTTATGTCTGGGCTCTCCCATTTCTCTGTTATCATGCTGAAGACTTTTTTGCACTTGTGAGGATCCATAAGATTTCTGCTTGGGTCATCTGCCAGAGTATTTTGCTTTCCTGGCAGGAATTGAGCTTGAAGATGTACTTGGTAAGTCAAGGCTGTGTCCCACAATCCCATGGCTAGTCTGCAAAGAGGGTAGGAATGTGTACCCCCTTGCTTGTTTATGTACCACATAACAGTGGTGTTGTCCGTCTATCAGTAGTTGTCCTGGATGAAGTAAGTCCTTGAAGGCTGTCAGGGCATTCTGAACAGCTAACATCTCTTTCTGGTTGACATTTAGCTGCATTTGTTTTGGGCTCCATATGCCTTGAATGCATCTCCCCACCAGGTGGGCCCATCAAGCATAGTCTGATGCATCTGTAGTTAGGGTTTGGGTGGCAGGGGGTAGAGTGAAAGACCGGCACATGTTCTGGTGACATGTCTCTGCCCACCAAAGGAACTCCTGTTGTAGGCAGGGAATGACAGGAATCGTTGTTTCCAGACTGTGACAATGCTGACTCCATAAACTTTTTAGATACCACTGTAGTTTCCTCATATGCAGTCTTGCATATAGAATTAGTAGAATGCAGGATGCCATGAACCCCAAAGCCTGCAGAATTTGTCTTGCAGATAACTGGGTTTTTGTTGCCATCTGTTTGGAGTAAATAGTCAGTTGCCTTTGTTTGTCTGGCATAAGATAACCCATCTGGGCAGTTGTATTCAAGCTTGCATCCAGGAATGTAATTTTTTGAGAGGGTACCAGTTGTGATTTCTTTTCGTTTATTGTGTACCCTAGGCATGTTAGAAGCCTTTTTACAAATGCCAGATGCTGAAGAAGAATGTCCTTGTTTTCTGCTTGAATGAGACAGTCGTCCAAGTAAGGATAGATTTGTATGCTTTTTTGTCTGCAAAACGCAATTACTGGCGCCAGGCACTTTGCAAGGACCCTGGGCGCAGTAGATAAGCCAAAGGGCAGTGCAGAGAATTGGTAATGCATAAAACCTGCCTTGAAGCGGAGGTATCTTCTGCACGATTCCCTTATTGGAATATGTAGGTATGCCTCTTTTAAGTCTAGAGTAACTAACCAAGTGTTCTTGCCCAGCATGGGCAGAAGGTGTTGTAAAGTCAGCATTTTGAATTTTGGGATGTCCAAGAATGTGTTCAAAATCGATAAACCCAGTATTGAACGCCAGGCATTGTCTTTTATGGGTACCATGAACAGTCTTGAATAAAAACCTTGTCCTTTTTCCTGTTCTGGTACTGGTTAAATAGCCCTCATATCCATGAGGGATGTAACTTGTTTCTGAGCCTCTGCCCACTGATTTTGTGGCAGATCTGGCCAACCGTTTGGAATTGGCAAGGTATGGAAATTAAATCTGTACCCCTGGGATACTATGTTTAATACCCACTTGTCCTGGATTATTAACTGCCAATTTTGAGCATGAAGTTATAACTTTCCCCCCAAGGGGGCTGCCAAAAGATAAGTGCTTGGTGATGGTAGAGGGTAGTCATAGAGACTGCTTACTGGAGGGTTGTGCCTTGCTTCCTCCAGATTTGGAGTTACAGGCACCCCATTGCTTTGACCTGTAAGAACCCTGTGATTGGTATCTAGAGCCTTTTGAGCACCTGGATTTGCCTTGTGAGGCTCTGTTGGACACAGGAATGGACCATTTTTTAGTAGGCCAGTGTCTACTGAATCTGGGTGGCTGCACTTGTAAGAAATCTTTTACAGTTTGCATAGATTTAGCTTTGTCTTCCATTTTCCTTAAAACCTCTTCTGCCTTATTACCAGAGTATCATGCTAAAAGGTGCATCCAACAATTTAGCTTTAACATGATCAGGCAGATACTGCTCCTTGAGCCAGGCATGCCTTCTAATCACAGATCCAGTAACTGCGGCCCTGCAAGAGGCCTCCAAGGAATCAAAACCACACTGCAAAAGTATCCTTTCCAACCTGTTCTGCTGAACGCAATAAGTCCTGTAATTCTTTATTTTCCACACATTCAGAAATTAATATAATTTTCTGCTTCAATAATCCCATAACATGCTGTTGATATTTAGCATATGAAACTGGCAATTTAAGGCCCTAACTGCCAAGGTTGCAGACGTATAAACCTTCTTTCTCAATCTATCCAGCGCCCTGGAATCTCTATCAGAGGGGGTAAGACTCTTGGCTGTAGAGGCCTTTACACCTTTGGGACCCTAAGAGATAGTTTCAGGATCAGCAGGATTTTTGAAAAAAAATTTGTGGGAGTCAGGAACTCTGTAATATCTGTATGGCTTACTAGGAGCCGGAGGCAGGGAATCAGGAGCCATGCTTGATTCCGAAAACACATCATCCACAATGTCTAATACAGGAGGTATAGCCAAAGGCCTATGCTGAGGAAGAAGGAAATCCCTAACCCTCTTTTTTGATTCCGAGAAATCCGGACTCTCCCAATGAAAATGTTCCCTTAAAGTATGCAAGGTTTCTCCAAAAGAATAATCCTCAGGAGGAGATGCAGATGGGATGGATTCTTCTGCATCTGAATCCTCATAGGGTGGTATAGACAACTTCCTGATCAGAAGAGGAATCAGAATAAATAGAAACCTGATCTGAAGATTCAAAATCAGTGTCTTGCCTAGGCCTCTTATCAGGGGGGGTTGGGAACCCCTGATCAAGGTAATCAAGTCCTCAGCCATTTTGATCATCTGTTTTTTTTTAGGCATAGGGGCCTGAGCACATGGCTCATGCGTCTTTTTTTTAGCCTTAGAAGTTGTTTTTGTTTTTTTTTTTAAGCTGGTGTTAGTTTTATATAGAAATGTTGAGGCCTGAGAACACCCTCAGAAGCCGGTGCCTGTTCAGCGGTTCCGGACCCATCTGAGGGAAAGAAATCCGCGGGGACAATACTCAGAATCTCGTGATATACCAGACTCCGCATGGGTCTCGGTAGAGGCTTGCAACTCAAAAGTAGCGTGTATCAGGGGCTGCGAAAGTGCCTCACTGAGTACCGGCGAACCAGCGACTGGCTTAGGAGAAGCTTCGTCGTCGGTTTTGGACCTCGACAGTCTGTCTCTGTCCTTTTCTTAGCGTTTTTTGTGAACTCCGGTAGTCGGATTGCTATCCGACGACATTTCAGGGTAATTAAATCTGTTTCCAAAATATTTTGAAGCAAAGATATACAGACGCTTAATAGTGCATTGATTAAATCTAGCACAAAACCGACAGCAAGGCATGTTATGATCTGGGCCTAGGCAAGGAATACAGTATAAATGAAAATCCTTATGAGGTATTTGCTTCCCACAAGTAATGCAAATATTAACTTTTACTGACATCGGTAAGGAGCAAGAAAAAGTTTCCCCAGTGGGGTACTTAGCTTTAACTGAAGACTTCAGTTCTGAAACTCGAATGCGAAAATTTCAGGAGTCGGCCGTCCGGCACTTACGAACTGCTTCTGCTTCGGGCACCGAGCGGCAAGAAAGACTGAAGAAAATGACGTCGGCTGCATGACCTGACATCAAGGAAAAGGAGACAGCAACCGACGCAGGACCCAAGACTTTGATATTCAGGCCGACTGAGGGCAACCTGCCAGCAGATTACCCAAATGTAATGACTGCAACAATGAAACACGAAGAACATCCACACATACAAATTCATTAAAATTCACTTCCTATCTTTCATACAGCCATAAAATATTAGTACTAGCACAAATACATAAAAATATATTTATACATAAACATATTAAAAAATATATATATATATTCTACACACTTGCAAACAAAAATACATGTGTATGTGTGTGTGTCTGTAACTGTATATATATATATATATATATATATATATATATATATATATATATATATATACACATACATACATACATACATATACACACATACACACACATATACATATAGACAGACATATAAATATATTGATACATATATATATTTTTTTATTATGGGTCTACTTCGTTTAAACGAAACTACATTTAAACGAATTTTACTTACCCAAGCTGAATCCACCGAAGCTAAATTACAATGAACAAATGGACTGCCAAATTCCTTTCCCTGTGTGAAACGAATCACTTGGCCATCAAGGATAGCAACTGAAACAGAGGAAAAGTAAGCCCATCAAAGTGGAGGGCTTTGTCCCCCACACCCCCCACTTAAATATACCAACTCCCAGATTGCACTACATGAAAGAGAGGGCACAGTTCACCACGGTGGCCAAGTGGTTCCTTTCAGAGGGGAAATTAATTCAGCAGTCTGTTTTTCGTTGAAATGGAGCTTCACTGGATTCAGCTCAGGTAAGTAATATATATATATATATATATATATATATATATATATATATATATATATATATATATACACACATACATATATATATCTATATATATATATATATATATATCTCTCTCTCTCTCTCTCTCTATATATATATATATATATATATATATATATATATATATATATATATATATATACATATATATATATATATATATATATATATATATATATATATATATATACACACACACACACACACACACACACACACACACACAAAATCTATATATGTAAATTCACATGTATACACGCACCTAAATTTCTCACCCATATTCTCATTATTTAATTCCACCAGGTGAGCCAAACACAACATGTATAATGCACACCATTCAGAAAATATGACTGTATAGTATGACATATTACATCTCAACTTCAATACACTCGCAATGGAACAACTCTCATTTAAATTCTGGCTAAGTGTTGGCCGAGAATCAAGCTGCCATCTTAGTTCATGCACCTCTACTTTGGTGATATGTGACTGGATGAATTACAACAGTAAGCCAAAAAGCTTCCTACGGTAATCCAAAATTATTTTTTTTTTTTTGCGCTCTTCACTTAGTGAGCTGGAGGGGCACTGTACTGTAGGAAGTTAATCGATGGGGTGGGGGTGGGGGACTTTAACTGGCTACTGTATTTCAGGAACCCAGTCAGCTTTTTTTTTTTTTTTTGTTACTCTCGCAAAGAGTTCATAGGCTCATACTAGGCTATCTGCCCTAGGGCATTTATAAGCCTAGCCAGAGTGTGTTTGGCTTTCGCCACCCATTTTAAATGAATTTTGCTATGCCCTTTTTCGAGGTTAGTATACTGTGCCTCTGTCCAACAGTGACACATAAGTGATACCTGGGGTAAACCTACGATCTCCCATCCACTCATCCAGATTCCTCTTGAAGAGAGTCAATGAGGGACTCTGCCTAACCTGGACTGGGATTTTATTCCAGAGTGAAGGGAGCCTCTGGGTTATGAATCTGTCCCTTCAGCATGTCCTATTTATTTCAGTGCTGAGGTTCAAGTCTCTCAAGCGCATAGCTCGATGGGATTTGGATTTTCTGAGGTGCAGCATGTCCATTAATTCCGGGTTGGACATGGCTTTATATGTCAGGCACAGATCGCCTCTGAGCAGGCAGTATGCCACTGAGTACAGCTGTTGAGGGGTGGGGTGTTAATTCATAGAACCAGAATTGGGCCATTTAGTTAAAATCCCACCAGGTCAATGACATGCAAGAAGCACAAAGATGCAGAGTGCCAGGTTATGTGATAACTGTAAATGGGAGCTATAGACTCAAGAGGCAGGGAAAGGCCTGGGCAGGAAAGTACAGTTGTGCACACTTGCCATAAATGTAGCTGTTCAAGTGCATTCACTGTTGCAGTCATCACATTTGGGTTATCTGCCTGCAGGTAGCCCTCAGGTTGCCCCGAACACCAGAGTCTTGGGATTTCTGCTTTGGATGCTGTCACTTCTTCCATGACGTCAGGACGTCATGGGTATAAAACATGCTTCCAACACCATTACATCAGTTTTTCTTGCCGCAGATGTCACGAGCCCCCTAAATAGGAAGCAATTACATGGTGTGGAATACTCCCAGCAAAAAGCAAATATCAATGATATAAGGTATGCCAAACAAAAAGAATAGGCAGAAGTAAAGAGACGTCAGGGGGCTGGAGAGAGGGTAACCAGGACTGCAACAGTGAATACATTGGAACATCTACATTTATGGTAAGTGCACACAACTGTACTATGTTCTTCGTATTTCACTGTTGCGGTCATCACATTTGGGTTGATTACCAAAGCTGAGGATGGGTGGAGGCAGTCAAGAAGCATTAGGGCTGGCAAGCAGGCCCTGTAAGACTGCTGTAACAAATCCAGCTCAGGATTTAGAAAAGACAGGTAAGTGGTAATGCTTGCTGAAGGTGTGTACAGATCTCCAGGTTGCAACTTCCAGGATGTCCCTGGCAAAGACTCCCCTGAGAAATGCTGTAGAGTTTGATGTAGCTCTAGTGAAATGTGTTCTGATCCCCTGTGGGGCAGGTTTCCCCATGATGTTTGCAGCAGAAATGGATGCAGTGTACTATCCATGCAGAAATGGTTTGCCCTCTGCACCTGTAGCCAAACTGACTAACAGCTGATCAGATTTTCAGAAAGGTTTAGTCCTGTCCAGATAGAACCTAAGCTGCCTGTGCACGTCCAGGGAGTGCAGGATCCTTTCCCCTGTATTCTGAGGACTAGGGAAAAAGGTTGGCAAATAAATGGATAGGTTTAAAGCCACACTAGATACCACCTTTGGCATAAATGATGGGTTAGTCCTGAGGGAACCCTGTCTGCATGGAAGATAATGAAGGGTTCCACGGCCATAAGGGCCTCCAATTCAGACACTCTTCTTGCTGAAGTGATGGCTAGGAGTAAAGCTGTTTTCCAGGAGAGGAATTTTAACTCTGCTGAAACAACAGGTTCAAAGGGTGGAAGCGTGAGTTTTTTCCAATACAAAGTTAAGGTCCCAGGCTGTAGAGGGAGCTCTCCTGGGGGTGGGTCTTAAATTTCTGGCTCCACTCAGGAACTGTTTGACCAGAGGAGGAGAGAAGAGGGTTGGCTCAGTATTATAATGAGCTGAGATGGCAGAGGCATGAATCTTAATTGAAGAGAAGGATAGGCCTTTGTGGAACATTTCTGTTAAGTAATCTAGTATATGAGGTAAGCTGGGCACATTTGTGTCCATTCCTTGAGATTGGCTCCAAGAACAGTATCTTTTCCACTTTTCTGAATAGGATTTTCCAGTAATAGACCTTTTTGCCTCCAGGAAGACATCCAGCACCTGTTTACTGAGGGTTCAGGGGATGAACCTGGCTCCTAGGTTCAGGGTTTGTAACTTTGGATGGAAAATCTGGCCCTCCTGCTGGGACAGCAAGGAGGGGATCTGAGGCAGGTGCCAAGGTGGCAGTACTGTCAGACTGCGCAAAGGTGGGTACAAGTGCTGGCGTGGCCAGTCTGGTGTAATCAGGATTGTCCTTGGCTTGTCTTGTTTGATCTTTAGTAGAGCCTTAGAAACGAGGGACAGAGGAGGAAAGGCATAGACTGAGAGGTTTTCCCATGTAAAGGACAGGGCATCCACGTTCCATTCTTGGCTGGGGGGGAGTTCTGGTGCAATATTTGCTCAAATGAAAGTTCTGAGGGGAAGCGAATTGGACCACCTCTGGTGCCCCCCACCTGTGGATCAGCAGCTTGAATGATTTGGGTTCCAGCTTCCACTCGTGCGGGATCATTAGATTTCTGCTTAAGTCGCCTGCCAATGAATTTAGTTTGCCTGGCAGGAATTGAGCTTGTAGGTGCACTTGGTTGCTCAAGGCTGTGTTCCACACAGCCATGGCTAACCTGCAGAGCTGGTAGGAAAGGGTTCCCCCCTGCTTGTTTATGTACCACATAACTGTGGTGTTGTCTGTCTTTATCAATAGTTGGCCTGGAAGAATAAGGCGTTTGAAGGCTGTCAGAGCATTCTGTAAAGCTAACATTTCTTTTTGATTGATATGCAGGTGCATTTGCTTTGGGCTCCATTTGCCTTGAATACCTTGTCCTGCCATGTGAGCCCCCCATGCATAGTCTGATGCATCTGTTAGGGTTTGGGCTGCAAGGGGTTGAAAGGGAGTTCTTTGTTGTGGTAGCAGGCCTCTACCCACCAAAGAAACTCTGCCCTTAGGCAAGGAATGATACGAATCATTGTTTCCAGGTCCTGAGAAAGTTGACACCAGAGACTTTTTAAGTACCACTGAAGTTTGCTCATATGCAGTCTTGCATATGGAATTAGTAAAATGCAAGACACCAAGAACCCTAGGGCTTGCAATATTTTTCTTGCAGATAGCTAGGTTTTGGTGGCCAGTAGATTGAAATAAGTTTGTCAAACATTTGTTTTTTCTGGAATAGAACGCCATCTGGGAAGTTGTGTTCAAGCAGGACTATGGACTCACAGTTAAGTATCCACAAAAGATGTAAAAAGACAAAATATACAAAGGTTTACTGAATTCCTCCACAAAACAACTTTCCATTGTTAAGCGCTTTCACCCGGTCCAAATACCAGGCTTCATCAGAACAGTGAGCATAATTTTCCAACAGCTTTAAATAGCAGTAGCTAGTCATATGACCACAGCATTACCACCAATAAAATTCATTCCCTAGTTAAAAACAAACAGCGGAACCTCATACTATTACAGAATACTAACCATGCCTTTCATTCCATTACTAAAAAATAAATAAAAACATCCACTAAATATTTTATTATAACAGATGTTACTTCATTTGTAATGTATCACAACCCTTCCCATTTTTCATTAAAAACACTTTAATCTACCACTCATTAACATCCTCAGTTTTAAGTACATAATTGTACTGAAAATACAATATCCCACCAAAGTACTAACAACCTAATTATAATCTAGCAGCTCTTAATTTCAATACGCTGCTAATACTAACATTGTCATTTAGCCCTGGAGCCCTCCCTGCGTCCAACCTAAGTTGCCAAAGCAACTCCTTGTACTCAAGTCTTGATTCCCAACTACCACCACGGGGATCCACCATCACTTGCTCCAGAACCAAAAACTTGATGTCCATGTCCTTACACACCTGGGAATGTTTAAAAAAAGGCATTGGTGTCCTTTCCCTTATTCACATCGTACACATGTTCGTACACCCTCCTTTTCAATTGCCTCGGTTTTCCCTATATAAAAACTTATTATACAGGTCATACATAATCCCATGTACACCACATCTTTTGTCCCACAATTAAAATATTTGGAGGCTTTCATTTTAAATTTTCTAGATGGAATAAATACTGACCCTTGATTAATCATTTAACTACACTGATGACAAGTACCACATTTCTAGGTGCCCATTTTTGCTTCACCTAGTTTCTTGAACATCATACGTTCTTTCCAATAATTCTTTGAGGTTCATGTCCCTCCTCCTAACAAAATGGGGATATGAAGGGAGAAAACACCTAATTTCATCATTCAATCCTAAAACAAACCAATGCTTCATAACTATTTTTTCTACCTCAGTTGCTATTGTAGAAAAAGTATGTATAAAGGCACCTTTCAAATTTGATGCCTTCAATATACAATTGTTGGGGTCCGTTGTTCCAGTACCTAATAAGGGGAAAATCTTTGTGTCTCTATTGTTAATAACCTCTTTTACCATACTGTCTACAAGTACTTTTGGGTAACCCCTTTCTAAAAACAATGCAGTACTAAACTTCACCTCCTCTAAAAATTGGTCCATCAAGCTTGTCATCCTTGCAGCCCTAATCATTTGACCAACGTAATCCCCTTTTTTTGGTAAAAAGGATGTCCGCTGTCAAAATGCAAATACGCATTAGAAAATGTATTTTTTCTAAACAATTTAGATTGAAAACATTTATTATTATTATCCTTATATAAAGGGACATCCAAGTAGTTCAAACTAGATTAATTTACACTAAAAGTAAAGGCCAAAAATTCCGTGATGTCATTAATATAACACAAATTTTTGAAATTTCTCATTAGAGCCCTTCCACAATAAACATTGTCTAGGAATCTGGTGTAATAAGTAATGTACCCAACCCAGTCTGTTTGTGGAACGTATTTTCATTCCCAATAATATAACACGCAGTTGGCATATAAGGGGGCACATGGTGCCCCCATAGCCACACCTTTCTTTTGATGGTAAAATTCACCATTAAAATACATTAAATTATTCTTCAGGACTGTTTCAGTAAATTCCACAATTTAATTAATTGTGTTACCATCCAATCCAGATTCCATGGTCAACAACTCACTAAACCATTCAAGGCCAATATCATGTGGAATGCTAGGGAAAAGCTCAACCACATCTATAGTAACCATCAGTATATCTGTATCAAAATTTTCTCTATTCATTCCTTTTAAAAATTCCCATGAATCTTTGTTAGTGTGACATTGAAGACACAAATTTCTTCACCTTCAAGTCAACAAAGGTGGCCAAAGATTCTGTAATACTGCCACCACCTGCTAATATAGGTGTAAACTTGAGGTTATTGACTCCCTTATGTGTCTTGGGTATCTCGAATATAATCAGGATCCTGGGCTTGTGAACATGTAAAAAGATTGTATAATCTCTCGTTAATACTCCCTTGCAACAGATGATCCAGTAGGTAATAATTAGCATAAGCTATATTAATCTCATTACGCAAAAAGTACAGTTTTGTACCTACCATAAATGTAGATGTCCGAGAGACATGCAACTGCAGTCATAACATGTGGGTTGTCCTGCCTCAGGCAGCCCTCGGTCGGCCAGATTCCAAAGTCTGGGTCCGACGTCGGCTGATGTCGCATTTCTCTCCGACGTCAGAGCGGCTGGAGTACATAAGCATCAGCCGACGCCATTTTCTTCAGTGTTTCTTGCCCGAGATGCCAGGTGCCCTCCAAGGAAGGCTGTAATCAAATTGTTAGACAAACAGGATTGCAAACAAATACATGAGTAATAAAACAAATACACCATAAAGTACAGTTTTGTACCTACCATAAATGTAGATGTCCGATAGGAATGCATCTGCAGTCCTTACAAATGGGTTGTCCTGTCGTCAGGCAGCCCTTCGGTCGGCCGGATTCCAAAGTCTGGGTTTGGCCTCGGCTAGTGTCGCACTTCACCAGACGTCATAGCTGCAGTTATTCGGGTATAAAGGCATCAGCCGACGCCATCTTCCTCAGTCTTTCTTGCCCCAGATGCCAGGTGCCCTCTAGGAAGGCTAAATTTGGATAAATGCCAATGATTCCAAATAGTAGAGAGCAGACACAAAAAATAAGCATGTATGTACATATATACAAACAAATACACCATAATAGATTCCCCCAGCTAGCTATAAGATGGGCAAATACCCTAGGAGTACCACAGAGGGGAAAGGTGGGAGGGTAATCCTGACTGCAGATGCATTCCTATTGGACATCTACATTTATGGTAGGTACAAAACTGTACTATGTCCTTCAAGGATGCATCTGCAGTCCTTACAAATGGGTAGAATACCATAGCCAAACTGGGGGAGGAGGAAAAAGGAAGTTATGGTGTAGTTAAGATCCCTTGCAAAACAGCAGTGGCAAAACACCGGGATCTAGAGTATAAAGGTAAATTATAATGCTTGGCAAATGTATGCACGGAGCTCCAAGTAGCAGCCTCTAAAATGTCCTTGGTAGCCACTCCTCGTAGGAAAGCTGTGGTAGTGGCTGTAGCCCTTGTAGAGTGAGGCTTGATGTTTTCTGGAGTTTTCTTTCCATGGTAGGAGTAACAAAATCTGATACAATTTCCTATCCACTTTGAAATAGTCTGTTTTGAAATTGCTTTTCCTTCCATTCCTGTTGCATATGCTACCAGAAGCTGGTCAGTTTTTCTATTGCCCTTGGTCTTGTCCAGGTAGTAGCGTAATTGTCTATGTACATCCAAGGTATGCAACAGTCTTTCTCCCCTGTTCTGTGGGTTGGGGAAGAATGTAGGTAGGTGGATAGCCTGATTTAAAGATACTCTGGAGACCACCTTAGGCATAAAAGTAGGATTTGTTCTCATGGACACTGTCTTGATGGAAGATCAGGAAGGGTTGTACTGCCATTAATGCCTGTAGCTCAGATACCCTTCTTGCTGAAGTGATTGCCAGTAGGAAAGCAGTTTTCCATGATAAATATTGTAATTCTGCTGTTGCTGCTGGTTCGAAAGGAGGGAGTGTCAATTTTTCTAGCACAAAGTTCAAGTCTCATGCTGGTAATGGTGGTTTCCTAGGAGGTTTTACATTTTTAATTCCTCTGAGAAACTGCCCGAGTAGGGGATGTGAGAAGACTGGAGGATCCAAGTCGTATTCTGCTGAAACAGCTGATGCATGAATCTTAATGGAAGAATAGGACAGGCCTTTGTGAAAGAGCTCTGCCAAGTATTCCAGGATGTTGGCTATGTTTACCAGTGACACATCTTCTCCTTTTGTAGTACTCCAAATGAGGTATCTTTTCCATTTTGCCGAATAATTTTTCCTTGTTGAGGGTCTGCGAGCCTCCAGGATAATGTCTTTAACCCTTTGGGATAAATTTGGGTTAATTGGCCTTATGCAATGCTCCAGGCAGTCAGCTGCAGCGTTTTCAGGTTTGGATGCAGGATGTTGTAGTTGTTCTGTGTTAACAGCAATGGCACCAGGGGTAAGGGCCACATTTGTTCCCGAGACATGCTCCTCAGTAATGGGTACCAATGTTGTCTTGGCCAGTCTGGAGCTATGAGAATGATCCTTGGACGCTCCTCTTTGATCTTCAACAACACCTTGTGCATCAAAGGAAGTGGTGGGAATGCATATGCTGCCAGGTTTTTCCAGCTGAAAGAGAGGGAGTCCACCTTCCAAGCAAGTGGGTGGTACGTCCTTGTGCAGAATTTCTGTAGCTGGTGATTGTGTGGGGATGCAAATAAATCTATTTCTGGGAGTCCCCATTTTCTTGTAATGGTTTTGAAGATGTCCGGATGCAGCATCCATTCGTGGGCATCCGTGGTAGTCCTGCTTAATCTGTCTGCTAGAATGTTTTCTTTTCCTGGTACAAAAACTGCTTGTAACTGTATGTTGTAGCTCAGGGCCACATTCCAGAGGTCCAGTGCCATCCGGCATAGAGGGTACGAATGTGTGCCTCCCTGTTTGTTGATGTACCACATAACTGTGGTGTTGTCTGTCCTTATCAATTGGCCTTGTCGTAGAAGTGGTCTGAATGTTTGAATTGCCAGTTTTACTGCCAGCATTTCCTTTAGGTTTATGTGTAGGTGCAGCTGGTCTGGAGTCCATAAACCTTGAATGCACTTGTCCAGCATGTGGGCCCCCCAACCGAGGTCTGAGGCGTCCGTCGTGATGGTTTGGCTTGGCTGAGTGTTGTGGAAGGGCAATCCTGTGTTTGCCTGACAGGCCTGAGCCCACCATAGGAATTCTTGTTTCAGGCATGGAATTATTGGAATTTGAGTTTCTAGGCTGTGCTGGTGTTGAGACCATAAATTCCTTAGGTACCACTGTAATTTTCTCATATGCAGTCTGGCATGTGGAACCAATATTATGCAGGATGCCATGAAGCCCAAGGCTTGCAGGACTTTTCTTGCTGTTAGCTGGTCCTGTTTTGTTAATGCCAAAAAATAGAGAGGTAGTTGCTTCTGTTTTTCTACTGTTAGGAATGCCATTTGTTTTGAAGCGTCTAGCTCTGCACCCAAAAAGGTTATCCTTTGGGATGGTATCAGCCTTGACTTTTTTATATTGACTGTATATCCCAGGGCTTGTAGCAGGTAAATGACCCTTTGCAAGTCTTCTGCTAGCTTGTTTTTGTTGTCCGCTTGTATCAGGCAGTCGTCCAGATAAGGGTAGATTTGGATTCCCTGAAGCCTGCAATGAGCAATTACTGATGCCAGGCATTTTGTGAACACTCTGGGCGCAGTAGACAAGCCAAAGGGCAATGCTGAGAATTGATAATGCTCTGATCCTGCAAGAAATCTGAAGTATCTTCTGCAATTTGGTCGTATGGGGACGTGCAGGTATGCCTCCTTGAGATCTAGAGTTACCAGCCAAGACTCCTTGCCCAGCATGGGAAGACGCTGCTGTAGAGTCAGCATTTTGAATTTTGGAACAATGAGGAATGTGTTTAAAGCGGACAGGTCGAGAATAGGTCTCCATTTGCTCTCTTTTCTTGGTACCAGGAAGAGTCTGGAGTAAAATCCCTTTCTTTGCTCCATAGATGGTACCTTTTCTACAGCTCTCATCCTTAATAATTGAGATATTTGTTTTAGAGCTTCTGTCTTTTGATTTGGAGGTAGGTTTGGCATTCCTCTCTTCCCTGGTAGAGTATGGAAGTGAAACCTGTAACCTTGGTCTATTGTCTGCAAAATCCACTTGTCTCTTGTGATGTAATGCCAGTTTGTTGAAAATAAGGCTAGCTTCCCGCCTAAGGGTGCTTGTAGTTGTTCCCTGGTAGGCGGTGCCAGAGCCAAGTCACTGTGATTGACCTGTAGTTGTGGTGGTGGCTGCATCTGTGGCTGTGCCTCGCTGGTTGTTGCCCTGCCACTGGCGTCCCCTGTAGGCACCCCTGGATTGGCTTCTGCCTCTTGAACGCCTATTCCTGCCGCTCTGAGTTCTGGAGGAGTCTGGAAAGGACCAATTCTTGGAGGGCCAATTCCTGCTAAACCTCGGAGGTTGGACCTGTAAGAAATCTTTCACTGTTTGGACAGATTTTGCCTTCTCTTCCATCTTCTTCAGCACTTGTTGTGCAGGAGAGCCAAACAAATTGATCTTATCCATAGGAGCATCTAATAGTTTTGATTTGACATGGTCTGGTAAGGCCTGTTCTTTTAACCATGCATGCCTTCTGATAACTGTGCCAGTCATGGCTGATCTAAAGGAAGCCTCCAGTGCATCATAGCCACATTTTAAGGAATGGTTACTGACTTGTTGAATGTTATGTACCATTTCCTGCACATATTTTTTGTCTACTGTTTCATCAGAGGACAGTTTTTTGGTTAACTGGTCTAGCATAAATTCTTGATACTGTATAATGTGAAATTGACAGTTCAAGGCCCTAGCTGAAAGAGTAGCAGAAGTGTAAACTTTTTTACCCCATCTCTCTAAGGATCTGGATTCCCTTTCAGAGGAGAGGGGGTTTTTGGCAGAGGTATGGCTAAAGGCCTATGTTGTGGTAAATGCAGAAAAGTTCTAAGCCTTTGTCTGGAATCAGAAAAATCCTGGCCCTGCCACTGAAATTGTTCCCTCATAGCATGCAAGGTTTCCCCAAAAGAAAATTCCTCAGGCGGAGAGGCAGAAGGGATGGACTCTTCAGCATCAGAGTCTTCATAAGGGGAGTAAGGAGCCTCTGGAGGGTCTGTATCATTTGAATCATCAGAGGAATCATCTGTAGACACTGGCTCAGGGGGCTCTGCTCTAGGCCTCTTCTCTGGAGGCGGGTGAGAGGCCCTGTCTGGTTGAGGTTGGGATCCTCGGATTAAAGAAATGAGATCCTCTGCTAAACTAAGCATTTGTGAACTAGAGCTAGGCCTGTGAGAGGGGGTCTTAGCAGGCACAGATTTAGTAGCTTTAGCCCTGGCAAAGGCCTTAATGGACATGGCTGCAGGTGGCCTAGCAGCTCCACGTGCAGGGGTTGAAATATCCAAGGGAATAGTGTCTGATAATTCCTGAGAAACTGCAACAGCAGGTGGGATTTCAGAAGCCGATTCCACGAGGTTGGAAGAGGCCTTGGTAGAAGGTAAGTTTTCGGCTGAAGGAAGAACCGCTTGCTCGGTTTCAGCCGAAACCGAGACACTCGCGGTTGGCTTAACCGCGGTTTCGGCCGAAACCGCGGACCGCGAGTGTCGGTCCTTTTCCTTGCATTTTTTAGATATTTGCGAAGTCGGAGGATCCGACAGCATAATACAAGCAAAATCGGAGCCGAAAAACTCCTCAGCAAATTCCGACCGACGTCTAAGCGTCCGCCGGTTAAAAGAAGCACAGGCTAGACAAGCTGCGACGTCGTGGTCTGGGACTAGACAAGGTAAGCAGTAAGAGTGGAAATCTTTATGAGGTATTTGTTTCCCACAAGTTAGACAGTTATTCACTTTTTCTGACATCGGCTGAGGCAAGAAAAAGTCCCCAACGGGGTACTTAGCTTTTTAGAAGCCTTCGGTAGTAGTATTCGGTAGTATTCTCTGGTTCTGACCGACCGGCACTTGCGAACAGCTTCTGCTTCGGGCGCCACGCGGCAAGAAAGACCGAGGAAGATGGCGTCGGCTGATGCCTTTATACCCGAATAACTGCAGCTATGACGTCGGGTGAAGTGCGACACCAGCCTAGGCCAGACCCAGACTTTGGAATCCGGCCGACCGAAGGGCTGCCTGACGACAGGACAACCCATTTGTAAGGACTGCAGATGCACCCTTGAAGGACATCAGATATCCCCAGCTAAGAGTGGGGGGGATAGGAGTGGACCCTAGGCATAGAGGGGTATGGAGGGAGGGAAAACCCAACTGCAGTTGCATGTCTCTCGGACATCTACATTTATGGTAGGTACAAAACTGTACTATGTCCTTCAAAAATGCAACTGCAGTCATAACATGTGGGTAGAATACCATAGCTTAGCTGGGGGAGGAGGTATGCTCTAGGAAAGAGGAGGTGTGGCAATCAAACCCTGCAGGACTGCCGAAGCAAAGCCTGCTCTGGATCTGGAATATAGGGGGAGATTGTAGTGTTTTGACAATGTATGCACGGAGCTTCATGTAGCAGCTTCTAGAATGTCCTTTGTAGGCACCCCTCTTAAAAATGCTGTAGAGGTGGCTGTAGCTCTGGTGGAATGTGGTCTGACATAGGCTGGAACAGTCTTTCCATGAAAGGAATAACAGAATCTGATGCAATGTCCAATCCATTTAGAAATAGTCTGTTTTGAAATTGCTTTTCCTTGGACTGCAGGGGCGTAAGCTACAAAAAGCTGTTCAGACTTCCTACTGGCCTTTGTTCTGTCCAGGTAGTATCAAAGTTGTCTATGAATGTCCAAGGAATGTAAAAGCCTTTCCCCCTTATTCTTGGGATTGGGAAAGAAGGCAGGCAGATGAATGGCTTGATTTAGAGAAACCCTAGATACCACCTTTGGCATAAAGGTAGGGTTGGTCCTTAATAAAACCCTCTCTGTGGAAAATGATAAAGGGTGGTAATTGCCATTAGGGCCTGTAGTTCCGAAACCCTTCTTGCTGAGGTAATTGCCAACAGGAAGGCTGTTTTCCATTAGATAAATTGCAAGTAAACTGAAGCTGCTGGCTCAAAAGTAGGTAGAGTCAGTTTTTCTAAGACAAAATTGAGGTCCCAGGCTGGCACTGGGGCCTTTCTTGGTGGCTTAATGTTCTTGATTCCACTGAGGAATTGTCTTAGTAAGGGGTGAGAAAAAAACAGGAGGATCAGTGTTGTATCTAGCTGAAATAGCTGATGCATGTATTTTTATTGAAGAATATGAGAGGCCACTCTGTAACATATCTGCCAAATATTCCAAGATAAGTGGAATGTTCAGTAATGATGCATCATGCCCTTTGCTGGTATTCCAATTGCTGAATCTTTTCCACTTTGCTAAGTAAACCTTTCTGGTGGACGGTCTTCGAGCCTCTGTTAGTATCCGCTGAACTTCTTTGGAGAGAGGTAAGTTGAATTCATTTATGGGATCTCCCAGGCTGTTAGCTGCAGAGTCTGAAGGTTTGGATGCAGTGTTTCGAAATTGTGCTGAGTCAAAAGTAGAGGCCACTGAGGGAGGGCCCACCTCCTGGTGTGACATATGCCCCGCAGTAGTGGGTACCAGTGTTGTCTTGGCCAATCCGGAGCTATTAATATCCCCTTGGGCTTCTCTGCTTTGATCTTTAGTAATACTGAGGTCATCAGTGGCAGAGGTGGGAATGCATAGATTGCTAGGGAGCTCCAGTTGAATGAAAGAGCATCTACTTTCCAAGCCTTTGGATGGTATGTCCTTGTGCAAAATTTTGGTAGTAGATGATTGAGGTGAGAGGCAAATATGTCCACTTCTGGCTTGCCCCATGTCGAAGTGAGTTGTCTGAAAGCCTTCGGATGCAACCTCCACTCGTGTGGATCTGTGAAATTCCTGCTTAGGCTGTCCGCCAACACATTGTCTTTTCCTGGAACAAACTGTGATTGCAACTGGATGTTTAGACTCAGTGATTTCTCCCAAAGCTGCATTGTCAGTCTGCAAAGGGGGTAAGAGTGAGTGCCCCCCTGCTTGTTTATGCACCACATCACAGTGGTGTTGTCTGTCCGTATCATTAAGTGTCCTTGCTGGAGTTGGTTTTGAAAAGCCTCGATAGCATGCATTACTGCCAGCATTTCCTTTTGATTTATATGCAGATGGGTTTCCTTTGGAGACCATTGTCCTTGTATACACCTGCCTTCCATGTGCGCCCCCCATCCGAGGTCTGAGGCGTCTGAAGTCATGGTCTGTGTTATCTGTGGTTTTTTGAATGACAAACCTGTGTTTTCCTGGCTCACCGAAGCCCACCATTGGAATTCCTTTTGTAAGCATGGAATGAGTGGTATGACTGTCTCCAAGTTGTTGTTGTGCTGAGACTAAACGCTTTTTAGGTACCATTGAAGCTTTCTCATGTGTAGTTTTGCTAATGGAACCAGTAGAATGCAGGATGCCATGTAACCCAGGGCCTGTAGGAATCTCCTTGCAGTCATCTGGGTGAGTTTTGCTAAACCTTTGAAGTATTGAGTTAACTTCTCTTGCTTGTCTTCTGTCAGGTAAGCCATTTGAGAGGCTGTGTCTAGTTTGGCTCCTAAGAAGATTATTTGCTGGGATGGCTGCAGTCTTGACTTTTGGAAGTTGACTGTGTATCCCAGAGCTTGAAGTAATCGTATGACATATTCCAGATTTTTTGTCAACACCAATTTGTAGTCCGCTTGTATGAGGCAGTCGTCCAGGTACGGGTAGATTTGTATACCCTGGAGCCTGCAATGAGCAATTACTGAAGCCAGGCATTTTGTAAACACTCTGGGCGCAGTAGATAAGCCAAATGGCAATGCTGAGAATTGATAATGCTCTGGCCCTGCAAGAAATCTGAGGTATCTTCTGCAACTGTGTCTGATAGGGACATGCAGGTATGCCTCCTTGAGGTCCAGAGTGATCAGCCACGACTCCTTGCCCAGCATGGGAAGGAGTTGCTGTAGAGTCAGCATTTTGAACTTTGGTACTATGAGAAAGGTGTTTAATGCGGACAAGTCCAGTATTGGTCTCCATTGAGTTTCTTTTCTTGGAACAAGGAACAGTCTTGAGTAAAACCCCTGTTCTTGTTCTTGTTGTGGAACTCTTTCTATTGCTTTCATTTGAGTTGGCAGAGAGATTTGCTTGATAGCCTCTACCCTTTGATGTTGTGGTAGATTTGGCATGCCTTGTTTCCTTGGTAAGGTATGGAAATGAAACCTGTACCCTCGGTCTACAATGTCTAAAATCCATTTGTCCTTTGTCAGTCTGTGCCAGTTTTTTGCAAACGGAGATAATTTCCCGCCCAGGGGAGCTTCTAGTTGTTCCCTGGTAGGCGGTAGTAGAGGAAAGTCATTGAGATTGTGGTTGTTGGGCAGGAGAAACCCCTGCGTCACCTCTTTGGTTTCCCGGCTGCCATTGACGTCCCCTGTAAGGGCCTCTGTACTGGCCTCTTCCTTGGCCACGTCTGTTCTTACCCCTTTGAAACTTTTCTGGATTAGGAAAGGACCAGTTTTTTGAAGGCCAATTCCTACTGAATCTGGGGGGTTGAACCTGGAGGAAATCCTTTACAGTTTGAACTGATTTTGCCTTTTCTTCGATGGTCTTTAACACATCCTTAGCATTTGCACCAAAAAGCTTGTTCTTTTCCAGAGGTGCATCCAGAAGTTTTGCTTTTACATGATCTGGTAGAGGTTGATCTTTTAACCAAGCATGTCTTCTCATCACTGCCCCTGTCATAGCTGCCCTACATGAAGCTTCCAGTGCATCATATCCACACTGCAGGAAGTGATTGCTTACTTGCTGAGTGTTATGTACAGCTTCCTGCAAAGTCTTCCTGTCTAAAGGATCAGGAGAAGCTAGTGTTTTTTGTAAATCTTCTAAGAGATAATCCTGATATTGGAGCATATGAAAAAGGCAATTTAAAGCTCTCATAGATAAAGTAGTGGAAGTGTAAACCTTTTTACCCCATCTCTCTAATGACCTTGCTTCCCTGTTGGAGGGAAAAGGATTTTTTGAGGTGGAGGCTGAAACTCCTTTAGGCCCCTGTGAAATAGTTTCCAAATCAACAGTATGGGCCCTGAAAAAATGGGAATGAGTTTCTGGGACCCTGTAATACCTGTCTGGCTTGGCTGGTGCAGGAGGGAGAGTATCAGGGGTAGCACTAGAATCAGAGTACAAATCATCCAGAACATCAAGTACAGGAGGAATAGCTAAGGGCCTGTGCTGAGGCTTCTTAAGGTAAGTCCGAAGGCGTTTCCTGGAATCAGAATATTCCTGGCCCTGCCACTTGAAATGTTCCCTCATGGTGTGCAGAACTTCCCCAAAGGAAATATCCTCAGGAGGAGAGGCCGAAGGTATGGAATCTTCTGCATCAGAGTCCTCATAGGTCTGGAAGAGCTCTTCCTGGCTATCAGAGTAGACAGAGCCCTCAGAGTCTTCATCTGAAGGAGCAGGGTCAGAGGGTTCAACCCGGGGCCTTTTATCAGGAGGAGGCTGGGATGCTCTCTCAGGATGGGTCTGCGAACCTCTAATCATGGAAATTAAATCAGCAGCCATGGACATAATTTGTGTCTCCGGAGTCGGCTGAGGTAAGGCTCTAGGAGTAATATGCTTTGTTTTGCTGGCTGCCTTAGCCCTAGTGTAGGCCTTAATAGACATGGCCATAGGGGGCCTGGCAGCTCCATCGCAGGAGTGACCTTGTCTACAGCAATGGTCTCGGGCATTTCCTCGGTTTCGGTATCCGGAGGAAAATCTATAACTGGCGGAGTAATGTCTGGAATCGGAGTCGTCGGTAATGCGATGTCTTCGGTTCGGAGCGGTGGAGAGACCATCTCAGAGGGAACCGGAGCACTCGCGCTAGGTTTTGGCGTGGAGTCGGTAGTCGACACGGGCCGAGGATGTCGGTCCCGGTCTTTTTGCTTTTTGGGAGTTTGCGAAGTCGGAAGATCCGACGGCATGGTATAAGCAAATTTATCCCCGAAAAAGTCTTCAGCGAACTCCGCCCGGCGCCTGAGAGTGCGCTTGTTGAAGCGAGCACGGGCTACACAGGCCGAGACGTCTTGGTCTGGGCCCAGGCAAGGGAGGCAGTAAGAGTGGAAATCCTTATGAGGTATTTGTTTACCACAAAAAAGACAATTGTTAACTTTTTCAGTAATTTCTGACATCGGCTGAGGCAAGAAAAGGTCCCCAACGGGGTACTTAGCTTTTTTGATGACTTCGGTATCGTAGAAAACAGGAGCTGACCGACCGGCACTTGCGAACTGCTTCTGCTTCGGGCACCACGCGGCAAGAAAGACTGGGGAAAATGGCGTCGGCTGATGCTTATGTACTCCAGCCGCTCTGACGTCGGAGAGAAATGCGACATCAGCCGACGTCGGACCCAGACTTTGGAATCCGGCCGACCGAGGGCTGCCTGAGGCAGGACAACCCACATGTTATGACTGCAGTTGCATTCTTGAAGGACATCCAAGGAGTAGTGTTTCGTATCCTGCAAAATTGTGTACATGTGGGTATCATAATCAACCATGTACATCAACACCACCCCACCACCTTTGTCCGGTTTCATGACTCCATTTCTGCTCACAAAACATTCTCAGTATATTTGCCTCACCTTAGGTAAAATTCTGACTAGGTCCATTCTTAAAATCTAGTTGCCTAATGTCCTTTTCCGTCAATTCCTCAAACACTTTCCATGATGGATGAATAGTGGGGTTATATAAACTCCTCCTAGAAAATTCATGTTCGTTGTATTCTTGACCTTTAAACATAATACTTAAATTCAATTGCCTGAAACAATTTTAAATCAGCAACGGTACTGGCCAACAAACCAGGACGAGAAGGAACAAAGTGAAACACTTTAGAAAATAATTCAAAATAGTCGCCTGTCAGCATTAGATTATTAGTTTATGTACTTAAAATGAGGATGTTGAGTGGTAGATTAAAGTGTTTTTAATGAAAAATGGGAAGGGTTGTGATACATTACAAGTGAAATAACATCTGTTATAATAAAATATTTACTGAATGTTTTTATTTATTTATTTATTTTTTAGTAATAGAATTAAAGGCATGGTTAGTATTGTGTAATAGTATGTGGTTCCACTGCTTGTTTTTAACTAGGGAATGAATTTTCTTGGCAGTAATACTGTGGTCATACGACTAGCTACTGCTATTTAAAGCTGTTAAAAAATTATGCTCACTGTTCTGATGAAGCCTGGTATTTGGACCGAGTGAAAGCGGTTAACAGTGGAAAGTTGCTTTGCGGAGGAATTCAATAAAACTTTGTACATTTTGTCATTTTTCATCTTTTGTGGATACTTAACTGTGAGTCCATAGTCCTGCTTGTCGTGGTGTTGGCGGTGGTATTTGGATCGTGTTTGTGCATTCTAAGTTGCGTTCAAGCTTGGTCCCCATGAATACAATCTGTTGGCTGGGTACCTGATGTGATTTCTTTTCGTTGGTGGTGTTCCCCAGTTAAGTTAGAAATCTTTTTACAAATGTCAGGTGCTGGAATATCAATTCCTGACTGTCTGCCTGAATAAGGCAATCGTGCAGTTATGTGTAAACTTGAATTTTTCTCTGCCTGCAATATGAAATGGCTGGAGCTAGGCATTTTGTGAATACCCTGTGTGAATAAACATCTAGAGTGAGGCAAGCTCTTTCCAGTGGTGAGAATCAAACCTTGCAGATTAGAGGCAAGCACCTTACTCACTGCCCCACTGGGCCATTCTGCTCTGAAATGTAGGTATTTCCTGCAAGATTCCTTTATGGGGATGTGCAGATAAGCTTCTTTTAAGTCTAGGTGGCTAGCCAGGAGTCCTTGGCTAGCATAGGAAGCAGCTGTTGAAGAGTAAGCATCTTGAACCTTGGAACCACCAGGAAGGTGTTGAGAATAGACAGATCCAGGATAGAGTGCCAAGAGTTTTCTTTCCTGGGGAAAAGAAACAGACTGGAGTAAAAAGCTTGTCCCCTATGCTCTGCTGGGACAGGTCGAATATTCTTGATACTGAGAAGAGAAAGTGCTTTTAGGCCTCTGCCCACTGGTTTAGGGGGAGGTCTGGCCATCTGCTTGGGGTTGGCAGTGAGTGGAAGTAAAATCTGTATCCCTGGGATACAATGTTCAAGACCCATCTGTCCTGGGTGATGTACTCCCAGTTTTTTTGCATGTAGGTCAAGTTTTCTTACTAAGGGTGCAAGTACGTGGGCAAGGCTTGAAAGAATTAAGGATAAGTCACTGAGCTTTTACCATAGGATGTTGGCTTACTACTCCCTGTTTTAGAGGTGGGAGAACTCCATTGCTTAATTCTGTGCATACCCTGAGACTGTAATCATGGTGGCATGCTGCCCCTGGGTTAGGACTGAGGTGGTCTGGGAGGAACTGGAAAGGACCAGTTTTTGAAGGCCAATGCGTACTGAATCTAGGTGGCTGCACCTGTAGGAAATCTTTTAACAGTTTGCATAGATTTAGCTTTTTCCTCCATATTTTTGAGGACTTCTGCTTTATTGCCAAACGGGCATTCTTGGTTTAATGGTACATCTACTAATTTTGCTTTGACATGGTCTGGCAAGATTTGTTCCTTAAGCCAAGCATGCCTTCTCAAAACAGACCCAGTGACAGCAGCCCTGCAAGATGCTTCTAAGGCATCAAAACCACACTGCAAAGTATGTTTACAAATTTGGTTTGAGGAATGCATTAATGCATTAAGTCTAAGTCCTTACTTTCTGCAAAATCAGGAATCAACAACATTTTCTATTTAATTAGATCAATAATATGCTGCTGGTACATCAACATGTGAAACTAGCAATTTAAAGCCCTAATGACAAGAGTTGCAGAGGTATAAACCTTCTTACCCCATCTGTCTAGAGCCCTAGAATCCCTGTCCTAAGGGGTAGGGTTTTTAGCTGTAGATGCCTTAATACACTTTTAGGTCCCTGGGAAATGATCTCTGGATTTGCAGTAAGATTTTTAAAGAGAAATTTGTGGGAGTCAGGTACTCTGTAGTATCTGTCAGGCTTTCTAGGAGCAGGTGGTAAAGTATCAGGGGTAAGGCTGGTTTCCATGAAGACATCATCTACAATATCCAGGACAGGGGAATAGCTAGAGGCCTATGCTGAGGCAAGTCTAAAAATTCACAGAGTCTCTTTTTGGACTGAGGGTAGTTCTGACATTCGCAGTGGAAATGTTCTTATGGTACGCAAGGTTTCACCGAAAGAAAGGTCCTCTGGGGGGGGAGGCTGAGGGAATTGAATCCTTTGCATCTGAGTCCTCATCCTCATAGGTAGATAAGAGTATGTTCTAGTAATTACAGGGGTCAGTCATCACACTCATGGTGCGAAGAATCAGAAGGAAAACCAATTCTTTGTCTTTTAGAGGGGAAGACTGTATTCCCCTAATTAAAGTAATAAGGTCTTCAGCCATTCTAAGCATTTGTTTCTGTGGCATTGAACTTGAGAATGTGCTTTGGTCATATGTTTCCTAGGCATAGTGCGAACTCTGGGCCCTGACGGGCCTGAGAAATTCGGTAGATTCGGTCATTAATGAAGTAGTCAGTTTGATATGATCATCGGAAGGTCTGAATACACGCTCAGAAGCCGGTGCCTGCACAGGGGCTCTGGACCCATCCAAGGTAGAGACATCCGCAGATTCCATAGTCGAAGAAGCATTTCGCAGCATACCGGACTCCAAAAGAGTCTCGGTAGAGGCCTGTGAATCTGTAGAAGCGGGTAACAGGGGCTGCGAAAGCGCCTCGTTGAGTACCGGCAGACTGGTGACTAGCTTAACAGAAGCGTCAATGGCAGTTTTGGACCTATGTAGTCTGTCTCTGTCTATCTTTGCATTTTTTCGGAAGATCGGTAGAGAGATGGCTTACCGAAGCCATTTCGGAACACGGAGAATGAGAGCAAAAGAATTTAGAGACAAAAGCAGCCAACAATGAATATTTCGGACACTGAACAAGACACAAAACCGACAGCGAGGGTGTCATGGTCTGGGCCTAAACAGGTGACACAATAAGAATGAAAATCTCTGTGAGGTATTTGCTTTCGACAGGCAAGACAATTGTTAACTTTTTCTGACATCGGTTAAAACAAGAAAAAAGAATTCCCAATAGGGTACTTAGCTTTAGAAGACTTCAGGCTTGAAACTCGAAAAACAAAAACTTCAGGTAGCTGCCAACTGGTACTTGTGAACTGCTTCTACTTCGGGCTCCCGCGTGGCAGGAAAAGCTGATGTAATGGCATCGGCTGCATGTTTTATACCCCTGACGTCATGGATGAGGCGACAGCATCCGATGCAGAAATCCCAAAACTCTGGTATTCAGGCCGACAGAGGGCTACCTGCAGGCAGACAACCCAAGTGTGATGATTGCAACAGTGAAACACGAAGAACATCAATCTTGTCCTGAAGGAGAAATGCTTTATGTTGTACTGGCTCTATCTGGGCTCCTACAAACTGGATCCTTGTTTGGAATGTCATCTCAGACTTTTGTGTATTTAAACGTGAGGCCCTCCTTTTACAAGCAGTCTACAATGGTCTGAATGGCATCCAGGGTGTCTGAGGTTGATCTAACATGGATGATACAGTTGCCTAGATAAAGACAGAAGTGTACCCAGAGTTCTGCAGTGTGCTTTCAGGGGTTAGAGCCATTTTATAAAAACTCTTCAGGGAGTACAAAGACCAAATGGTGAAACACAAAACTGGAAATGAAAGCCTGAGGCTACGAATCGCAGGTTATTTTCTGTGACTGACTGCTATAGGCACATGAAGGTAAGCATCAATTAGGTCAATAGTGACCATGGAGACATCCTGAAAAAAAATCACAGAAACATTTGCAATGTACACATCTTGAATTTTGGAATGTAGAGGAACTTGTTTAGTTTTGCAAGATCTAAGATAGGTCTCCAGGGTCCCTTTTTTCTTGGGACCAGGAAGATCCTTGAAGAAAAGCCTTTCCCTCCTGACCTGGAAGTACTGGCTGAATGGACCCCTTGCTGAAGAAAAAGGTTTTCTTATTCCTTTGGAGGTCTTGGTAAGCAGAAGGGGGAGAGGGAAGATTTCCCTGAAGTAGATGTAGTATCCCTTCACTTTAATGCTGACGACCCACTGATGCCCTGTGATGGTATTCCACTCGTTTAAGAAAAGATGTGTAAAACCTTACTATAACCATAGATGTCCTTTTCAGCCATGTTGTAGTATTCTGTACATATGGGTTTTCTCCTCTTGCTACTTGAATGTCCAGCCAGTATACAAAAGATTTCAGTAACTGTACGGTGCATCGGACATCTGATGTGGCTACTGGCAGAGCGTGGCCCACAAAAGTGACGTCTGCACACACCAGCCCTCAGAACTGAGTGCCCCAGTCAGAAACAGTCCTTATAAGGGTAATGCCAGTCCTGTGCCATCCAAAAAGGGAACTGCCATATAACAGGAGGGGTAGGTGGGTGGGAAGGAATACTGCAACATAGAAGAGAAGTACATCTATGGTTATGGTAAGATTTTACACAACGTTTCTATATCCTTCTATTCACATGTTGCAGTATTCTGTACATATGGGTGAGTGCCAAAGCTCACTGTGAGGAAGAGGGGGGGTGGCCTAGTAGAGTTTTCCAAGAATCCATGGGGATAGCCCTGGAAAGTCCAGCTCTGTCTCTGGAAATGTGGTCTAACTTGTAATGTATGGTGAAGATATGCACAGAAGAACAAGTGGCTGCTTCAAGTATAGTGGAAGTGTCCAAAACCCCAGAAGAAGGCCCCAGAAGAGGCCACTGCCCTGGTGGAGTGTGCTTTGACAGTACCTTGCAGGGATTTCCCTTGGTGTTTATAGCAAAAGGTAATATATTTAGAAATCCATGTTGAAATTGTCTGCTTAGATACTGCTTTCCCTAAGGCCCTGGGGTGGAAGGAGATTGGTCAGCCTGTCTGAATGGACCTGGTTTTGTGCAGATAGAATCTGATTTGTCTGTGCACATCCAGGGAATGAAGTACTCTCTCTGTCTCCTTGTGGATTGGGAAAGAAGGTAGGTAGGTGGATGACTTGGAAAAGAAGGTAGGTAGGTGGATGGCTTGGTTTAAATAAAGGTCATAACAACCTATGGCATGAAGGAAGGGTTAGTTCTAAGCGTTACCCTGTCTGTGTGGAATACTAGGAAGGGTGGAGTAGCCATAAGGGCTTGCAACTCTGACACTATCCTAGCTGAGGTCAAGGCCAGGAGGAGGACAGTTTTCCATGTGCAATGTTTTAGAGAAGCTTTGACAGCTGGCTTGAATGAGGGGAGTATGAGCTTCTCTAGAACATAGTTCAGGTCCCATGGAGGGAGAGAGGGTTTCCTTGACGGCCTGAGGTGAAGTACCCCCCCCCCTTTTAAAGAACTGGTTTGCCGGTAGTCTGGAAGTTAAGGGGGATCCAAAGGGATACATGCAGAAATGGCAGACAAATGGGTCTTAATGGATGAGAATGCTAACCCTCTCTCCAACAGCTGCCACAGGTAAGACAGTACTAGAGCAGTCTTGCTTTGCAACAGGTCCAACTACCTTTTGAGACCACCATATGGAAAATCCTTTCCACTCTGATAGGCAAGATTTCCTGGTATTTGGTTTCCTGGCCTCCTGCAGGACAGTGAGCACGTCCTCATTGTAAAGGTGTCTGAAAGAGATCAGAATCCTATCACCCACAGGGTAAGGTGAAGAGATTGACAACTGCAGGTGGATATGGATTTCCTTGTGCTGTGTGAGAAGGTCCACACTGAGGGGCAACTTGTGGTGATTGCCCCTGGATAGTTGCAAGAGGAGAGGGAACCAATGCTGTCTTGGTCAATAGGGAGTCCTGGGAACTACGGTCCCATCAGTCTGACAAGCCTTATCTACAAGGGCATGGAACGCATTATCATGGAACTTATAAACAAAGACATTGGCAACCTTCAAACACTGGACCCCACCCAGTTTGGGTTTGTGAAGGGCCAATCCTGTCTCCTGAATCTGACTGACTTCTTAAAATCAGTTTCCAGAGCTGTGGACAAGGGTAAGGCGGTCCACACAGCCTATCTGGACCTCGCCAAGGCCTTCAACACCATCCCCCCACTCTAGAATCATAGATAAACTTACTAAGCTGGCATAAATCCCTACGTCACTCGATGGGTTGCCAACTGGCTTACTGACAGAACCCAGACTGTAAAAGTAGCTGACTCCAAATCCAGCTCCAGATAAGTGACAAGTGGAGTACCTCAGGGGTCAGTCCTGGGACCACTCTTGTTTGGCATCTACTTCTCTGAAGTACAGGCCAACACTAAGGGACTCTGGCTAACAAAGTTTGCAGATGACTGCAAACTAGGAGCCATTATTGAATCCCCAAATGATGTGGATATTCTACAAAAGGGCCTTACAGAAACAGATACCTGGTGCCAGAGCCATGGGCTCAAGCTTAATGCCAAGAAATGTATAGTTATCCCCTTTGGAAAAAAACATGTACTCATGAATTATCACATAGGTGGCAGGATACTAAACATCAAAAGTGTGATGAGAGACTTAAGGACACAGGAGGACAGTGGTCTCACTTTCGATAACCACATCGCCACAACAGTCAGGAAATCCTTCTATATGGCACACCTCATCAACAAGGGCTTTTCATCCAGAAAAAAGGAGGTAATTGTCTCACTGTACTCATCCCTCATTAGACCCATTATAGAGTATAATGCCCCATTTGGTATGTACCTCAAGTCCTCTGCAACAGCTGGAAAGGCCACAGAAATACCTCACTAAAAGAATCACAGGCCTAAAGCAGATGCCATATGCTGACCGTCTAAAAAACTCCAGCTATACTCAGTAGCATATCGTCTACTCAGAGGCGATTTCTGCATAACATACAAGGCCATGTCAAACCCTGAGCTGTTGGATATGCTCCACTTAAAGAAATCCCAATCCCTCAAAGCCACATGCTAAAGGTATCTAAACCTTATCACAATGAACAAAACATGCTGGAGGGATAGGTTCCTGACCCAGAGACTCCCCATACTCTGGAATAGACTGCCCATACATGTCAAGCAGAGCGCCTCATTGGCCCTCTTCAGAAGGAACCTTGATGATTGGACGGGAGATCAAGTCAGTCACCCAGCTAGACAGGGGCCCAGAGAAGTAAATATTGTGGGAAGAAATATCCAGGGAATTGTTATGGCTAGGCTTGCACAGGCCTTAGGGCCGATAGCCTAGTACCAACCTATGAAAAGGATTTTTGGCCTGTCCTGCTGGATCTTCAGCAGGACCTTTTGAACTACAGGGAAGGGGGGAATGCATAGGGAAACATTCCCTTCCAGGAAACTGAAAAGGCATCTCTTGCCATAGCCCATGGTTCTGGTAGTCTAGTGCAGAAGGAGGGAAGTTGCCTGTTGATGGAGGAGGCAAACAAATCTATTTGAGGTGTACCCCACCGGTGGATCAGGTCCAGGAAGACATCCCTGTGTAGCATCCATTTGTGTGCCTTCATCATGGATCTGCTGAGGGAGTCTGCCTGAGAATTTTGTTGGGAAGGTATGTACACCGCCTGTAAAGTCACTCCCCTAGGTGGCGGCCAGTTGCCACACCCAGAGAGCTAGCCTGCAAAGCACATAAGATTTGGTCCCCCTTGCTTGTTGACATACCACAGCACTGTGGTATTGTCTGTGAAAATTTTCAGGGGTCCTGGCTGAAGTTTGGTTTGGAAAGCCTGTAGGGCCAGTAATATTGCCCTCATTTCTCAGATATTGATGTGCTCTTTTCTTTGAGGTACTGGCCACATTCCCTGCATTTTCAGGTGCTCCAGAGATGCCCCCCAGCCTATGTGTATGAGGCATGTGTGAACATGGTCTACTTCGGTTGAGACAGCTGGAGGGGAAGACCCCGGTTGAGGTTCACCTGATTCAACCAACCTGGAAGGCGAAGGCGCCTTACTGAGTACTGGCCTATACGATCTGTCTCGGTCTTTATCGTTATGTTTTTTTCGGAAGATCGGTAGCCGGATGGCTTATCGAAGCCATTTCAGAATACGGATAGCGAGAGTGAAGGAATTTAGCGACAAAAATAGCCAGATGACAAATAGTTTGGGCGTTGAACAAGGCACAAAACAAACAGCAAGGAACGTCGTGGTCTGGGCCTAAACAGATGGCGCCGTAAGAATGAAAATCTCTGTGAGATATTTGCTTTCCACTGGCCAGACTATTATTAACTTTTTCTGACATCGGTTAGAGCAAGAAAAAAGGATCCCCAACGGGGTAATTATCTTTTAGAAGACTTCAGGTCTGAAACAAAAAAATGAAAATTTCAGGAAGCGGCCAACCAGCACTTGCAAACTGCTTCTGCTTTGGACACTGCAAAGCAAGAAAGACTGATGTAATGGTGTCAGCTGCATGTTTTATACCCATGATGTCCTGATGTCATGGAAGAAGCGACAGCATCCGACGCAGAAATCACAATACTCTGGTATTCAGGCCGACTGAGGGCTACCTGCAGGCAGATATCCCTAATGTGATGACTGCAACAGTGAAACACTAAGAACATCACTAGTGTACAATCATTATGTGGTTAAGTATTTCAGAAAGAAAGCACCAACAGATTACATGTAACAATTTAGGACATTTTTCTTATGTCAAAGAAGAAATGGCCACGTCACAAAGTACAAAATCCAAAGGCCATGTTATTACACAAGCATTTGTTATAGTGTAGAATGTCATAAATAAGATGTTTAAATTTAATACATTACCTGCAACAGAGACGTCAACACCCTGAAATGGGGTGGTCTGTGCATCATTTACAATCCCTTGAAATGCAGAACACAAAGTTAGAAACTGAAACTAACTAGCCAGTTACCAACACATTTTATATCTTTAAGTGCAAACAACAGTAATGAAAAAAGTAAACAATAAAAACAAATTAAACAGCATACACACATCTCCCTGCCTGCTGACGCATGGGTTAATTTACATCAGGTGAAGTTCAGACTTGTAACAGTATCTTTGCTACTATTTGCAAAACACCAGTTAGCTGAGTGGCTGTAACAGCTAACCTCCACCTGCTGCTCGATGCAGGTTGCAAAAAATAAGAGACCAACCACAAAACATCACAATTAATGAAGTCCATGCTACTGCACCACAGGAGTACCGCATGTAAACACGTCTCCATAAAACTAGGACGCTAGCAGTACAAACATAGCAAATATAAAGGGAAAAAAAAAAAAAGGGCAGCCTTCATCACTAGTACCTCACATGCATGTATAAGCCAGCAAAAGGTATTCTTAACTTGATGAACAGCTCCAACCAGATTTACAGCTACCCCCCTTCCTTCACCGGTCCAAGTCACAAAACATTCAGTGCCTAACCCAACTGCCCACACCTCTCTGTGAAAAAGTGCTGAAGATGTTACTTGTGCCCCAGTCTATAGGCTATAAGCAACAACAAATACATCTGCCATTAGTCTGTCATCTATTTAATTATTTCTCACAATTATTTTGTAGACTGCTGGGTCCTCTCTTTACCTTCTACCCTCAAGGAATCGTGATCCCAATTCTTCCAGACTTTCCTCAAAAGGTTTAAAGTATGCATCACCCTAAAGCATGATGGGAGCTTTTATCTGCATTACTTCTAGTAAATTTAATTTGTTCTTCCTGTGAGACCTCCAAATGTGAACTCAGCATTTCAAATGCAGTCTTAACCAGAAAATTTGGATGTCAAAGGTAAGAAGATACAATGTCACTTCCTCTGGTAACGACATAATTAAAAAAAAATTACATCCTTGTCTCTAGAATGTGTACCAGTAAGCATAAAGACAAGGCATTCAACTGGTAAGCAACATGTTGTAACAGTCAGAAAAGCATGGAGCTAGGCTAAGTGATGAGACTGGGGCTTTTGAATGAAGAGTTCGGGGAAACACCTGGGCAGAAGTATCAGAGTATGAAGAAATTGGCAGTTCAGAAAACGAGAAAAGGAAATCCAAAAGCTTAGTAGTCACAAAGGAGAAATGACACTGCTAAAATATTACAAAATCCAAGGAGGATATTTACTATAGGTGCTTGCTATTATTTAAACATAGCTTACTTAAAGGTTTTACATGGACACACACAGTATCAAATGCATTAATTACCTGTGACAGAGACTTCAGGATCCTGAAACAGTGCCTTCTGTGCTTCATTATTATTTATAACACCTTATGAAATGCAAAATATAATGTTACAAATTAAAATTAGTCACAAATAAACTCCCCTAGGTTTAATAAATTAGTTTAGTACAAACAAAACTAAAGTTCATAGATACAGTAAATACACAGAATGTGTATGTATGCATTTTCTTGGTTATCACTGCAGGAAATCAATGTGTGGCAAAAAGTTTTGGGTTCACATGACAACTTTGAGCAGGACCACTTAATAGCAAACTAAGTGAGTCAAACACTGAAATATGCACCTGCTGAAACAGACAAACACATTAGTAGAAAAAAAAAAAACGTTTTCACCCAAATGGGGGAGGTGTACTTTGTAGCCACACCCCTTTAAATACAGTCTCTACAGTTGCACAACTGTGCAGATAAGGCAGGCATCCTGCAAAAGTGAAAAAAAGTGGTTTGCAAAACAGCAATCATGTTGCAGAGTCGATAAACAAAAAACATGCCAATGCCTACAATAATGTAGAGCTAGGTAGATGGGATCAGAAATTACATATAATCAGCTGAATTTCTGTGAGTAACAAATATTCCATAAAGATCAGACCCCTAACAGTAGATTTGCTTTTTAAGAAAAACAGTAATATTCTCCAAAAAGCCAGTAATGTGATTGACTGTAACAGCTGGTTTTGACAGATGTTGCTCTAGGTACGCTGCACAAATAAAAGGCCACCATCAAAACATCTTAAAATTGATGCAGCCTATGCAGCTGTAGCACATGTGAACTGCATATAACTCTGGTCTCTAAAACTGGAAAATCAGCAGTAAAATCAAAGCAAGTGCGAACAAAAAGTACAGTTGTGTATACTTACCATAAATGTAAGAGAGTATTCACTGTTGCAGCCATCACACTTTGGTTATCTGCCAGCAGGTAGCCCTCAGTCAGCCGGAATACCAGAGACTTAGTATTTCTGCATCGGTTGATGTCGCTCCAGGACTGATGTCAGGTCGTCAGGGGTATAAAACAGGCAGCCGAAGCCATTACATCAGTTTTTCTTGCCCCACGTGTCAGGAACCCCCCCAACAGGGTGCTAAGCTATGGTGGGAAATCATCACAAATAAAAAGTAAACACCAATACCCCTGTAAGCTGCGAGTAATATACACAGATAGGAGAGAGAGAAGGGGGCTGGAGGGAGGGAAAAGTACAGTTTTGTGCCTACCATAAATGTAGATGTCCGAATAGGAATACATCTGCAGTCCTTACAAATGGGTTGTCCTGTCGTCAGGCAGCCCTTCGGTCGGCCGGATTCCAAAGTCTGGGTCTGGCCTCGGCTGGTGTCGCACTTCACCCGACGTCATAGCTGCAGCTCCTCGGGTATAAAGGCATCAGCCGACGCCATTTTCCTCAGTGTTTCTTGCCCCAGATGCCAGTTGCCCTCTTGGATAGCTAAATTTTGGATAAATGCCAATGTTTCCAAATAGTAGAAGGCAAACACAAAAAATAAGCATGTATGTACATATATACAAACAAATACACCATAAGAGATCCCCCCCCCCCAGCTAGCTATTAGATGGGCAAATACCCTAGGAATACCTCAGAGGGGAAGGAGGGTGGGTAATCCTGACTGCAGATGCATTCCTATTCGACATCTACATTTATGGTAGGTACAAAACTGTACTATGTCCTTCAAGGATGCATCTGCAGTCCTTACAAATGGGTAGAATACCATAGCCAAACTAGGGAGGAGGAAGAAGAAATTATGGTGTAGTTAGGATCCCTTGCAAAACAGCAGTGGCAAACCCTGCTCGGGATCTAGAGTATAAAGGTAAGTTATAATGCTTGGCAAATGTATGCACGGAGGTCCAAGTAGCAGCCTCTATAATGTCCTTGGTAGCCACTCCTCATAAGAAAGCTGTGGTAGTGGCTGTAGCCCTTGTAGAATGAGGCCTTATGTTCTGTGGAGTTTGCTTTCCATGGTAGGAGTAGCAGAATCTGATGCAATTTCCTATCCACTTGGAGATTGTCTGTTTTGAAATTGCTTTTCCTTCCCTTCCTGTTGCACATGCTACCAGAAGCTGGTCAGTTTTTCTATTGCCCTTGGTTCTGTCCAGGTAGTAGCGTAACTGTCTATGTACATCCAAAGTATGCAGCAGTCTTTCCCCCGTTCTGTGGATTGGGAAGAATGTAGGTAGGTGGATAGCCTGGTTTAAAGACACTCTGGATACCACCTTAGGCATAAATGTAGGATTTGTTCTCATGGACACTCTGTCTTGATGGAAGATTAGGAAGGGTTGTACTGCCATTAAAGCCTGTAGCTCAGAAACCCTTCTTGCTGAGGTAATTGCCAGCAGGAAAGCAGTTTTCCAGGATAGGTGTTGAAGTTCTGCTGTTGCTGCTGGTTCGAAAGGGGGGAGTGTCAATTTTTCTAGCTCAAAGTTCAAGTCCCATGCTGGCAATGGTGGTTTCCTAGGAGGTTTTACATTTTTAATTCCTCTCAGAAACTGCCTGAGTAGAGGATGCGAGAAGACAGGGGGATCGAAGCTGTATTCTGCAGAAATAGCTGATGCATGTATCTTGATGGAGGAATAGGACAGGCCTGCATGGAGAAGCTCTGCCAAATACTCCAGGATGTTGGCTATGTCTACCTTTGACACATCTTTTCCCCTTTCAGTACTCCAAATGAGAAATCTTTTCCATTTTTCTGCATAGTTCCTTCTTGTTGAAGGTCTGCGGGCCTCAAGGATAATGTCTTTAACCCTTTGGGATAAATCTGGGTTAGTTGCTCTTATGTAATGTTCCAGGCAGTCAGCTGCAGAGTTTTCAGGTTTGGATGCAGGATGTTGTAGCCGCTCTGAGTTAACAGTAAAGGAATCAGGGGTAGTGTCCACATTTGTCCCCGAGACATGCTCCTCAGTAATGGGTACCAATGTTGTCTTGGCCAGTCTGGAGCTATCAGAATGATCCTTGGACGCTCCTCTTTGATTTTCAATAGCACCTTGTGCATCAAAGGAAGAGGTGGGAATGCATATGCTGTCAGGTTTTTCCAACTGAAGGATAGAGAGTCCACCTTCCAAGCAAGTGGGTGGTACGTCCTTGGGCAGAATTTCTTGAGCTGGTGATTGAGTGGGGATGCGAATAGATCTATTTGTGGTAGTCCCCATTTCCTTGTGATGGCCTTGAAGATGTCCGGGTGTAGCATCCATTAGTGAGCATCCGAGGTAGTTCTGCTTAGTATGTCTGCTAGGATGTTTTCTTTTCCCGGTACAAAAATTGCTTGTAACTGAATGTTGTAGCTCAGAGCCATATTCCATAGGTCCAGTGCCATCCGGCATAGAGGGTATGAATGAGTGCCTCCCTGTTTGTTGATGTACCACATGACTGTGGTGTTGTCTGTCCTTATCATCAACTGCCCTTCTTGGAGGAATGGTCTGAAATTCTGGATTGCCAGTTTTACTGCCAGCATTTCCTTTTGATTTATGTGCAGGTGCATCTGATCTTGAGTCCATAAGCCATGTATGCACTTGTCCAGCATGTGGGCCCCCCAACCGAGGTCTGAGGCGTCCGTTGTGATGGTTTGGCTTGGTTGAATGCTGTGGAAGGGCAAACCTGGGTTTGACTGGCATGCCTGAGCCCACCATAGGAACTCTTGTTTCAGGCATGGGATTAGTGGTATTTCGGTTTCTAGGCTGTGCCTGTGTTGAGACCATAAATTCTTCAGGTACCACTGTAGCTCTCTCATATGTAGTCTGGCATGAGGGACCAGGATTATGCAGGATGCCATGAAGCCCAAGGCCTGCAGTACTTTCCTTGCTGTTAGTTGGTTCTGCTTTGTTAATGCCAAGAAGTAGAGAGGGAGTTGTTCTTGTTTTTCTGCAGTTAGGAATGCCATCTGTTTTGTTGTATCCAATTCTGCACCTAAGAAGGTTTTTCTTTGGGATGGTATCAGTCTTGATTTTTTTTTATATTGACTGTATATCCCAGGGCTTGCAGTAAGCAAATGACTCTTTGTAAGTCTTCTGTTAGCTTGTTTCTGTTGTCCGCTTGTATCAGGCAGTCGTCCAGGTATGGATATATTTGGATTCCCTGAAGCCTGCAGTGAGCGATTACTGATGCCAGGCATTTCCTGAACACTCTGCGCAGTAGATAAGCCAAAGGGCAATGCTGAGAATTGATAATGCTCTGATCCTGCAAGAAATCTGAGGTATCTTCTTCAATTTGGTCGTATGGGGACGTGCAGGTATGCCTCCTTGAGATCTAGAGTCACCAGCCAAGACTCCTTGCCCAGCATGGGAAGAAGTTGCTGTAGGGTCAGCATTTTGAATTTTGGAACAATGATGAATGTGTTTAAAGCGGACAGGTCGAGAATAGGCCTCCAATTTTTCTCTTTTCTTGGTACCAGGAAGAGTCTGGAGTAAAATCCCTTTCCTTGTTCCACAGATGGTACCCTTTCCACAGCTCTCATTTTTGCTAATTGAGCTATTTGTTTTAGAGCTTCTGTCTTTTGATTTGGTGGTAGGTTTGGCACTCCTCTTTTTCCTGATAAAGTATGGAAATGAAACCTGTAGCCTTGGTCTATAGTTTGCAAAATCCACTTGTCTCTTGTGATGCAGTGCCAGTTTTTTGAAAATAAGGCTAACTTTCTGCCTAAGGGTGCTGCTATTTGTTCCCTGGTAGGCGGTGCCAGAGCCAAGTCACTGTGATTGTCCTGTTGCAGTGGTAGTAGTTGTGTATGTGCCTCGCTGGTTGTTACCTTGCCACTGGCGTCCCCTGTGGACACCTCCTCTGGATTGGTTTCTACCTCTTGAACGCCTATTCCTGCCTCTCTGTGTTTTAGAGGAGTCTGGAAAGGACCAATTTTTCGAAGGCCAGTTCCTGCTAAACCTTGGAGGCTGAACCTGTAAGAAATTGTTCACTGTTTGTACAGATTTTGCCTTCTCTTCCATTTTCTTCAGTACCTGCTGAGCAGGAGAACCAAATAAATTGACCTTATCCATAGGAGCATCTAATAGTTTTGCTTTAACATGATCCGGCAAGACCTGTTCTTTCAACCATGCATGCCTTCTGATAACTGTGCCAGTCATGGCTGATCTAAAGGAAGCCTCCAGTGCATCATAGCCACATTTTAAAGAATGGTTACTAACCTGCTGAATGTTATGCACCATTTCTAGAACATATTCCTTATCTAAAGAGTCATCAGAGGACAGTTTCTTAGTTAACTGATCAAGCATAAACTCCTGGTATTGGATCATATGAAACTGACAGTTCAATGCCCTAGCTGAGAGAGTAGCAGAGGTGTATACTTTTTTACCCCATCTCTCTAAGGACCTGGATTCCCTTTCAGAGGGGAGGGGATTTTTAACTGAGGTCGAAGCTACTGCCTTAGGACCCTGGGAGATAGTCTCGGGATCTGCAAAAGGAGCCTTGTATAAATGGTGATGTGTGTCCGGGACCCTGTAGAACCTATCGGGCTTAGCAGGGGCTGGAGGCAAAGTATCAGGAGCAGTGCAAGCATCATTAAATGCATCATCTACAACAGGAAGAACTGGAGGTATAGCTAAAGGCCTATGTTGTGGTAAATGCAAAAAAGTCCTAAGCCTTTTCCTTGAATCTGAGAAATCTTGCCCCTGCCATTGAAATTGCTCCCTCATGGCATGTAAGGTTTCCCCAAAGGAAAATTCCTCTGGTGGAGAGGCAGAAGGAATCGATTCCTCAGCATCGGAGTCTTCATAAGGAGTATTCGGTAGTAGTAATCTCTGGATCTGACCGACCGGCACTTGCGAACAGCTTCTGCTTCGGGCGCCACGCGGCAAGAAAGACTGAGGAAAATGGCATCGGCTGATGCCTTTATACCCGAGGAGCTGCAGCTATGACGTCGGTTGAAGTGCGACACCAGCCGAGGCCAGACCCAGACTTTGGAATCCGGCCGACCGAAGGGCTGCCTGATGACAGGACAACCCATTTGTAAGGACTGCAGATGCATCCTTGAAGGACATCCAGGACTGCAGCAGTGAATACACTCTAACATCTACATTTATGGTAAGTGTACACAACTGTACTATGTTCTTCATGTTTCACTGTTGCAGTCATCACACTTGGGTTGACTCCCAAAGCTGAATAATGGGGTGAGGCAGTGAAGAAGAGTAGGGGCTGGCTAGTATGCCCTGCAGGACTGCTGTTGCAAAACCCACCCTGGATTTGGAAAAAAGATAGACAGGTGGTAATGCTTGGTGAAGATGTGAACAGAACTCCAAGTGGAAGCTTCCAGAATGTCCCTGGTAGGGACTCCTCTGAGAAAAGCTGTAGAGGTGGACGTTGCCCTAGTAGAATGCATTCTGACCCCCTCAGGGGGTGGTTTCCCATGGTGTTTGTAACAGAAATGGATACAGAGTGTTAACCATTTGGAGATGGTCTGTTTTGATATGGCCTTGCCCTCTGCCCCTGGTGTAAAGCTGACTTGTAAATGGTCAGATTTCCTGAAGGGCTTAGTCCTGTCGAGGAAAAATCTGAGCCTTCTGTGCATGCCTAAAGAGTACAGTTGGACAAATGGATAGATTAGTTGAGAGCCGCACTGGTTAGTCCTGAGGGAAACTTCGTCAGCATGAAAAATAATGAAGGGTTCCACGCCCATAAGTGCTTGTAGCTCTGACACTCTTCCAGCTGAAGTGATGGCCAGAAGCAAGGCTGTTTTCCAAGAGAGGAATTGTAACTCTGCTGACGCTACAGGCTCAAAGTAGGGTAGCGTGAGCTTTTCCAGCACAAAGTTAAGGTCCCAAGCAGGGGTGGGGGCTCTTCTTGGTGACCTTAAGTTGTTAGCCCCTCTCAAGAACTGTTTGATGAGAGGGAGAGTGAACAGAAGTGGCTCAGTGCTGTAATGAGCAGAGATGGCAGAGGCATGGATCTTAATGGAAGGTAAGGATAGGCCTCTGTGGAGTAGGTCTGCTAGGTAATCCAGGATGTATCCGCTCCTTCATTGTGAACCCAGGAACAATATATTTTCCACTTATCAGCATAGGATTTCCTTGTACTAGGTCTTCTGGCTTCACGAATGACATCCAGCACCTGCTTGCTTAGGTTGGCCACTGGAGGAGAATTCAAGGAATAAGCCAGGCTTGCAAGGTTCGGGGTCTGCAGTTGCAGATGTACGATCTGACCCTCCTGCTGAGTGAGGAGGGTTGGGATCTGGGGTAGGTGCCATGGTGGCACCGATGACAGACTGCACAGTAGTGGGCATCAGTGTCAGTGTGGCCAGTCTGGGGTAATCAGGATTGCCCTTGGTTTTTCCTGCCTTATCTTAAGTAATACTCTTGTAAAAAGAGGCAGAGGGTGAAATGCATAGACTGAGAGGTTTACCCACTGGAAGGATAGGGCATCTACTTGCAAGGCCTTGCTGTAAGGTACCCTGGTGCAGAATTTGCTTAGCTGCTGATTGTAGGGGGAGGCAAATAGGTCCAACCTTCAGGGTACCCCATTTCTGGGTTAGAAGGCTGAAGGTGTTGAAGTCTAATTGCCACTAGTGTGGGTCTAGGAGATTTCTGCTTAAGTCATCTGTCAGAGAGTTTTGTTTGCCTGGCAGGAATTGAGCTTGCAGGTGAATCTGCATAGCCAAGGCAGTGTTCCACAAGTTCATGGCTATCCTGCAGAGGGGATAAGAGTGGGTTCCCCCCCCGCTTGTTGATTTACCACATCACTGTGATGTTGTCAGTTTTTATTAGAAAGGTCCCTGGTGATAGTAGGGATCTGAAAGCTGTCAGAACGTGCTGAACAGCTAGCATCCCTTTTTCGTTGATGTGCAGATGAATTTGGTCTGGGCTCCAGCAGCCCTGAATGCACCTGCCGCCCAGATGTGCACCCCAGGCACAGTCTGATGCATCTGTGGTTAGCGTCTGGGCAGCGTGGGGTTGTGTAAAGGGAAGTCCCCTGTTGTGGTTGCATGCTGCTGCCCACTAAAGGAACACTGTCCTGAGACAAGGTATGATAGTTTCCAGGTCCTGAGAATGTTGGCACCAAAGACTTTTCAAGTACCAATGAAGTTTCCTCATACGCAGCATGGCATATGGAATTAGCAGAATGCAGAAGGCCATGAACCCTAGAGCCAGCAGGATATTCCTTGCGGATAGCTGGGCTGTGGTGGCCATTTGAGCAAAGTAGCCTGTCAGACAGGCTTGTTTTTCTGGAGTAAGGAATGCCATCTGGGATGCTGTGTCCAGGTTTGCTCCCAGGAATACAATTTTATGACTGGGGACTAGTTTTGATTTCTTTTCATTGACAGTACACCCCAGGGAGGTTAGTAGGTCCTTTACAAATTTCAGGTGCTGCAACAGCTTTTCCTGAAGGACTGCCTGAATCAGGCAATCGTCCAAGTAAAGGTAAATTTGACTTTTCCTCTGTCTGTATTAGGCGATGGCTGGAGTCAGGCGTTTTCTGAAGACTCTGGGAGCAGTGGATAAGCCAAAGGGAAGTGCAGAGAACTGATGATCCATAGATCCTGCCCTGAAACATAGATATTTCCTGCATGAGTACCTGATAGGGATGTGCAGATAGGCTTCCTTTACGTCTAGGGTGGCTAACCAGGAATCTTTGGTCAGCATAGGGAGAAGCTGCTGTAGGGTGAGCATTTTGAATTTTGGTGCCACCAGGAAGGTGTTTAGACTGGATAGATCTAAGATGGGGCGCCAGGTGCCCTCTTTTCTGAGTACCAGGAAAAGTCTGGAATAAAAACCTTGGCCTACCTGTTCTGCAGGAACAGGCTGAATTGCCCTTATGGAGAGCAGGGATTTAACTTGGTTTTGTGCCTCTGCCCGCTGGTGTGGAGGAAGGTCTGTGAACCCTTTCGGGGTTTGGCAATGTGTGGAAAAAAAATGTGTACCCCTGGGATACTATGTTGAGGACCCATCGATCGTTGGAGATGGAGGTCTAGTTTTTTGTATAATGGCCAAGTTTTCCTCCTAGGGGCAAAAGCAATTGGGCAGAGGTGAGGAGTGGAGCTGAGAAGTCATTGTGAATTCTTTCCGTAAGGGGGTGGCTTAGCACCCCCTGTTTTAGAAGTGGAAGTACTCCATTGCTTAGATCTCTGCGTACCCTGAGACTGTAATCTGGGGGGGGGGGGGTCTGCTTCCCCTGGGTCTAGTTTGAGATGGCCTTGAGGGGTCTGGAAAGGACCAATATTTCAAGATGCAATGCCTACTGAATCTTGGATGTTGCACTTGCAAAAAATCTTTGACTGTCTGCATAGACTTAACCTTTTCTCAAACCTCTTCTGCTTTGGTGCCAAACAGATTGTCCTGGTTTAAAAGAGCGTCCAGTAATTTTGATTTGACATGGACTGGCAAGGTCTGTTCCTTAAGCTAACCATGCCTTCTAAGTACAGACCCTGTGACTGCTGCCCTACAAGATGCTTCTAGGGCATCAAACCCACATTGCAGGGTGTGTGTTTGCTGACTTGGCTTGCAGAATGCGTAAGCTCCTGTAATTCTTTATTTTCTGCACAGTCAGGAAAGAGATAATTTTTGCTTAAGCTCCACAGTATGTTGCTGGTATTTCAGCATGTGAACTGACAATTCAATGCTCTAATGGCAAGAGTTGCAGAGGTGTATACTTGTTTACCCCAACTGTCTAAAGCTCGGGAATCCCTATCCAAAGGGGTGGGATTTTTAGCTGTACATGCTTTTATTCCTTTAAGTCCTTAGGAGATGACCTCTGGGTCAGCAGTAGGATTTTTGAAAATAAATTTGTGAGAGTCAGGACTCTTGGTCAATTAAAGCTGTTGAGGACAGGTCTCTCTAAGCAGGGAATGGCTGGCTTCCCCTAATCAGCATGATCAGGTCTTCTGCCATTTTAAGCATTTGAGATTGTGGCAAGGAAAAAAGCGCTTGAGTTTGGGTCATTTTTTTTGGGGCGTAGCTCGTACTCTTGGCCTTAGAAACTCGGTAGTTTTAGAAAGAACTGAAGACGTGATAGTAGTCGGTTTGTGTCAAATGTGGGTAATGCGAAGAACTTCCTCTGAAGCCGGTGCCTGCACAGCGGCTCCGGACCCATCCAAGGTAGAGACATCCACAGGTTCTGTAGTCAAAGAAGAGTCTTGCAGTATACTGGACTCCAAACGGGTCTCATTAGCGGCCTGCAAATCCATCAAAGTGGGCATAAGGGGTTGCGAAAGCGCCTCACTGAGTACTGGCGGCTAGCTTAACGGAAGTGTCGTCGGCAGTTTTGGACCTGTGCGGTCTGTCTCTGTCTTTATCCTTATGTTTTTTTCAGAAGATCGGTAGTTGGATGGCTTACCAAAGCCATTTTGGAATACTGAGATCGACAGCTTAAGTATTTAGCGACAATAAGGGCCCGACAAATAATTCAGGCATTTAACAAAGCACAAAACCAACAGCAAGGTACGTTGTGGTCTGGGCCTAAACAGTTGATGCAGTAAGAATGGAAATCTCGGTTTGGTATTTGCTTTCCACAGACAAGACAATTGTTAACTTTTTCTGACATCGTTTAGAGCAAGAAAAATGGATCCCCAATGTGGTACTTAGCTTTAGTAGACTGCTGGATGTTTCAATTCGAAAACGAAAACTAAGGTAGCGGCTGACTGGCACTCGTGCAAAAGTACAGTTGTGTACACTTACCATAAATGTAGCTGTTCAAGTATATTCACTGTTGCAGGCATCACATTTGGGTCATCTGCCTGCAGGTAGCCCTCACAGGCCTGAATACCAAAGTATTCGGATTTCTGCATCAGATGCTGTTTCTTCTTCCTTGACATCAGGTCATCAAAGGTATAAAACATGCAGCTAATGCCATTACATCAGTTTTTCTTGCCCCAGATGTCAGGTGCCCCCACAATAGGTAGCAATTAAATGGTATGGTAAACACCCATAAAGCAAATGCACAAGAAAAAATAGATATCCCGACCAGGAGGAGAGGTAGAGCCAAGAGAAGTCAGGGGGCTGGAGGGAGGGTAACCAGGACTGCAACAGTGAATACACTCTAACATCTGCATTTATGGTAAGTGTACACAACTGTACTATGTTCGTTGTGTTTCACTGCTGCAGTCATCACATTTGGGTTGATTCCCAAAGCTAAGGAAGGGAGGAGGAAGTTAAAGAGCATTAGGGCCAGCTATTAATCCCTGCAAGACTGCAGATGCAAATCCAGCTCTGGATTTAAAAAAGATAGGCAAGTGGTAATGCTTGGTAAAGGTATGTACAGAGCTCCAGGTAGTAGCTTATACGACGTCCCTGGTAGGGGACCCCTCTGAGTGTTGCCGCAGAGGTAGATGCAGCCCTGGTGGAATGTTATCTTATCCGCTGTGGGGTAGGTTTTCTATGGTGCTTGCAGCATTAATGGGTACAATGGGCTATCCATCTGGAAATGGTTTGCTTTGAAATGGCCTTCCCCTCTGCCCCTGCAGCAAAGCTTACTAGCAGCTTCTCAGATTTTCTGGTAGGCTTAGTCCTTCCCAAATAAAATCCAAGTTGTCTGTGCACGTCCAGAGAGTGCAGTATTCGTTTCCCTTTGTTTTGTGGATTAGAGAAAAAAGTAGGAAAATGAATGAATTGATTTAGGGCCACAGAAGACACCACCTTGGGCATAAAGGAAGGATTAGTCCTGAGGGAAACCCTGTTTGCATGGAAGATAATGAGAGGTTCCACTGCCATGAGGGCCTGTAATTCAGACACTCTTCTTGCTGAAGTGATGGCTAGAAGGAATGCTGTTTTTCAAGAAAGGAATTTCAATTCTGCTGTAGCAGTTGGTTCAAAGGGGGATAGAGTACGCTTTCCAATACAAAGTTAAAGTCCCAGGCTGGAGTGGGATCTCTCCTGGGGAGTCTTAAATTGTTTGCCCCCTCTAAGGAACTGCTTTAGCAAGGGGTGAGAGAAGAGGGGTGGCTCAGTATTACAATGTGCTGAAATGGCAGAGGCATGAATTTCAATTGACGAGAAGGATAGGCCCCTGTGGAGCATTTCTGTTAAGTACTGTAGAATCTGAAGGTAAGCTGGACACCGGTACCCATCCCCTAAGCCAGGCTCCAGAAACAGTATCTTTTCAACTTTTTAGCATAGGATTTTCTAGTACTAGGCCTCCTTGCATCCAGAATGACATCAGTACCTGCTTACTGAGGGATGTTAAGGGAGAGCTCAAGGAATTAGCCAGGCTGCAAGGTTCAGGGTTTGAAGCTGAGGGTGCAGAATCTGGCCCGCCTGCTGGGACAGCAGGAAAGGGGTCTGAGGCAGGTGCCATGGTTGCAGCAGTGCCATTCTGCACAAGAGGGGGTACCAGTGCTGGTGTGGCTAGTCTGGTGCAATCAGTATTGTCCTTGGCTTGTCCTGTTTGATCTTTAGTAGAACGTTCGAGAGGAGAGGCAGAGGGGGAAAGGCATAAACTGAGAGGCATTCCCAGGTAAAGGACAGGGCATCCACTTTCCAAGCTTGGCTGTGGGGAGTTCTTGTGCAGAATTTGTTCAACTGGTAGTTCTGAGAGGAGGCAAACAGGTCTACCTTTGGAGTCCATTTGTTCAAGAGGTTGAATATTTTCGCTTCTAGTTTCCACTCGTGTGGGTCCATGAGACTTCTGCTTAAGTCATCTGCCAGTGAATTTAGTATGCCTGGCAGGAATTGCGCTTGCAGGTGCACTTGGTAGCTTAAGGCTGTGTTCCACAGAGCCATGGCTACTCTGCAGAGAGGGAACGAGTAGGTTCCCCCCCTGCTTGTTTATGTACCACATAACTGTGGTGTTGTCTGTCTTTACCAATAGTTGTCCTGGAAGACTACGGTCTTTGAAGGCTGTCAGAGCTTTCTGTACAACTAACATTTCTTTTTGACTGATATGCAGGTGCATCTGTGTCAGGTTCGATTTGCCCTGAATGCACTGCCCTACCATGTGAGCATCCCATGCATAGTCTGATGTGTCTGCAAGAAAAAGGATCCCCAACGGGGTACTTAGCTTTTTTGAAGACTCTGGGTCTAAAACTCGAAAACGAAAAATTCAGGAGTCGGCCAACCGGCACTTGCAAACTGCTTCTGCTTTAGGCACCGCATGGCAAGAAAGACTGATGTAATGGCATCAGCTGCATGTTTTATACCCCTGGCGACCTGACATCAAGGAAGAAGCGACAGCATCCAATGCAGAAATCCGAAGACTCTGGTATTCAGGCCGGCTGAAGGCTACCTGCAGGCGGATAATCCAAATGTGATAACTGCAACAGTGAAACACGAAGAACATCTGATTCTGCTTCAGGCTCCCCTGCAAGAAAGACTGATGTAATGGTGTTGGCCGTCTGTTTTTATACCCTTGACGACCTGACGTCAGTCCTAGAGCGACAGCAGCCGACGCAGAAATATCAAGTCTCTGGTATTCGGGCCGACTGAGGAATACCTGCAGGCAGATAACCCAAGTGTGATGACTGCAACAGTGAAGCACTAAAAACCTCATATTTACATACAACAATATATGCAAAGATGTCAAGCAATAAAGTTGCATATAGATTAGAGAATACAGGTAGTAAAAATATGTTATGCCAAAATTTACATAGGAAGAGAAGCATTTTGGATGCTCCTGCATCCACATCTTCTGAGGGGGAAAAAAAGGTGAAAGAAATTTGCAGATGGTATTCCTGGGATGGAAAGAAACCACCAAGAATATCTTGGAAAAGAATGGCAGAGCCAAGGGAGAAAGATAGATTGGCAGTACTGAACCTACAAGCAAGTATAAATGCAAACACTCTCCATATGGTAAATGAAGTAGACTGGAAGCAAATTAGCTGGTAGTAGGAAAGGAGTTATACAAGAAAAGACGATACAACAACCACCTTACTGGAAACCCCAAGAGATGCAGACTTCCCATGGACAAAAGAAATGAAGAGGGAAATTACAAAAATTAGAAAGACCTGGGCTTGAAAAAAATTGAAGGAAAGACAGAATGTTGTAGGTTTAACAGTAGGGTCTATATTACATATCCGAACACTTAAATGTTCAAATCGCTAAAGATCAACCTTTAGCGATCGAACATTTAAATGTTTGAATATGAATAAAAATTAAACAAAAGGAAAAAAAAATTAAAGGGTGTAAGCAGGGGGGCGAGCACCCCTGCACCCTATACCAACTCCAAGATTGCGCTACAGCGTAGGGAATGGGAAATTTCCCAATTCCGTACTGTAGCACACTGAAGTGCGATCTCAGAGTTGGTATATTTAAGTAGCAGAGGGTGTGGGGGGGGGGCGCAGCTTAAACCCTTTCCTTTTTTTTTTTTTTTTAATTTTATTTCATTACATATTCGAACATTTGAATGTTCGATCCCTAAAGGTAGATCTTCAGTGATTCGAACATTTAAGCATTCAGATATGTAATACAGACCCTAACAGTAGAACAGCTTGATGAAAAGAAGCATCCGAAGGTGGCAAGCAAAACAGAACCAAACAAAATACTAGTCACAGACAGTTCTTGAAGAAAAAAAATAAAAAAAATGTTAGGAAACAGAAGAGGAATTTCAACTGGAGGGGAATTTGAACAGGGAATAGAAGGGATTGAGGAGCAGACGGAATAAAATGAATGAAGATGTTGGTAATGGGAAGGAAATAACCACAATTAATCATGGAGGTTAATGTGAGAGGCAGAGGGAAGTGCAATAAAGGGGCTTCCAAAAGATCAGGAAAAAACTGATTAAGGGAGACAACAAGGAGAAAGATTAACAAAGGAGACAATGAGGAAAAAATTATAGCACATGCAGGGGATGAAATGAAAAAAGGGGAACATGGAGATGCATATTTTGGGACTGTGAAAGATGGAAAAGATTCTCCAATGAGTGGAACACTAGAAGAATTAAGGTGTAAAACAGCAAATGAAAAAAGATGGAAGGAGGTGGGGAGAAAAAAGGGGAAGTATAGGAAGAAATAGCACAAATGGGTAGAAGAGAATGTCAAATAGAGGAAAACAGGAGACATGTAAACAACTGTTAACAGACAATACACTAAGGGAGAAGACTAGAAAGACAAAAAGGACGCTGTTGAAAGACAGCTTAGCTGAATAAAGATGTGAACATACAGTGCAGAGGATACAACTTTACATATAGAAGGGGCAGATAAAACACATAGTTGAAAAGGAATGAATATAGTTAGGAGGCTTGAAGTGATATGAAAAAGTGATTTGTGAAATGAAGGCACATCAGGTTAAGTCACATAAAGAAGGGGTATAATGGGTTAAGACTTAAAAGTGCAGAAAAAATGATGACTAAATGATGGGAAATAGGAAATTCACCCCGGGGATCACTTCTGTGGCTCTGCTCGACAGGGGCACAAGAAAATAATTTTCTTGGGTGGCGAAAGCCAGGGTACCTTTTGGCTAGCCTTATACAGACCCCAAGGCCAATAGCCTAGTACCTATCTATGAACTATAAGAAGAAGTGCCCGCACAGAAGGGGAAGAAAGGAGGAAATGTGATCAAAGGAACTGATCAGGTCCCTGAAAAAAATCTTAACCTCAGTGGGATTAAATTAATTACATACTCTGACCTTAGGCTGATCTACCTGTGCAACTGTGGATTCAACAAGTAGACCCCCATCAGAACAAATACTGTAGGTGTACCATGCACAAGAACAGCTTACAAATGGTAGGCTACTTTGTGCACATGAAATAATGAATTTGGATTTAAAAAAAAAAACAAAGTAGCGGGGAGAGTAGTGAGATGTGAATACTAGCGAAAAAAGTTTGAAATAAGTATGGAAAAATGCCAAGAAAACAGCAGAAAAGTAAAGTTGTGCAAGTACCACAACAGCAGATGTCTGTCAGGCCACTGCTGCAGTAACCTAAGCTATATAAGTTATATCCTGCACAGGATACAACAACCTGCCAGCTTCCAAAGTGTCAATACACCTTCCAGAACAGTTAGCACGAGTTGAACTGACTAAAAAAAAATATAAGTTTCGGCACAAAGCCCTTCAGAGACAGAAAAGATGAGCCCTGAAATAACAATACTAGGAACAAAAAATTAAATAAATAAAAAGTCCACGAAAACAGCACACAAACATGAGGGATGGTGAGAGGCAGTGGCTACTGCAGTAGTGATCCTCTGAACATCTACCGTTACAGTAGATTTCCTTACGCAAATGTACTATGTTCTTCATATCAATTACTGCTGCAGTAGCGTAAGACCTATGCAAAGATTACCGTAGCATACACAGTTTGGGAGGGGAAAGGATTCAGAAGCCCCTGGAGAATGGTCCTAGCAAAGCCTGATCTAGACCTAGAGAAGGAATCAAGCTTGTTATTCCCTGTAAAAGTAAACAGAGAGGACCAAGCTTCTACTTTTAAAATACAACGCTTTCCAGAAACCCATAGATGAAGCTATGCTCCAGTATAGTGGGTCTTTACCCTTCCTGGAATATAGTTTTATAGTTGTGGTTGAGTGTTAACAAAACGTAATAGCCTTAGACAACCATTTGGAAATAGTCTGTAATGACCCAGATGTCCCTTCTTTACCTTCACTAAGAAATAAAGAACGGATACACAGATCTGAAAGATTAAGTTCTGTCAAGATGGTACCACAGTTGTCTGTGGATATAAAAGGTATGAAACTATCCTTTCTTCCTTATTTTTAGGATCAATAAAGAAAATAGGAATGGATAGTTTGACTTAAAGTAAACCCAAATGCTTCTTTAGGCATAAAAGAAAGATTAGTTCTCAAAGAAACCTCATCCTTGCATAAAAGAAGATAGGGTTGACTCACCATACAAGTTTGCAACTCATAAAATCTTCCAGAAGTCACAGCAATCAGTAAAACTATTTTACATGCCAAGAGCCTCATGTCAGCCAGGCTAGCTGGTTCAAATGGAGAAAAGTGCTAGCTTCCCTTACAAAATTAGGATCCCAAGAAGGGGCCATTGGTTTTATTGAAGGCCTCTTTAAAAAAGCCTGTTTCAAAAACATTTTAAGATGAGAAAGCCATGAAAGAGGAGGATCCAGAGGCAGGCACATTGAAATGTCCAGTAAATGAGCCTTGATACTAAAATAAGAAATGTCATAGCAAAGTAACTTGTCATAAATACTGTAAACCCACAGAACAACTAGCCCTAAATGCAAACATGAGAGTTTCTAGTATCGTTTTTTTTTTTACTTCCATTAGTACCTGCTGCACATCCTCAGTAAAGATTTGCCTAAAGAGAATTAAGACAATCATCTAGGCAGTCATAGGAAGTTGATTAGGGTCAGGGTGCATCAAACACCTCTCATATTGTGTAAGTAGTTCCATTCTGTGAAGCTTGTGGTAATAACCCTGGCCATTTCAAAAAAAAAGGAACCAGTATTGTCTGTGCCAGAAAGGGAGTCACCAAAACCATCTTGGTAAATTCCTAACACATTTTCAGGTGTAACTTGGATATCAGTGGACAGGGTGAAAAAGCATACAGAAACATTTCTGTCAAAACCCTGGATCCTAGCCAATTCAGCTTCGTGAAGGGCAAATCCTACCTGTTAAATCTGGTGGATCTGTTTGAAAGTGTGACCAAGGCCACTGATGAGGGCAAATCTGTGCACACAGTATACCTCAATTTGGCAAAGGCTTTTGACACAATCCCACATTCAGGCATTACAGATAAACTTAGCAAACTGAATGTAAACCACTTCGTTGTAAGATGGATTGCCAACTGGCTCACAAACCAGACATACACTATCAAAGTGGGTGACTCCACATCAACCCTGTTACTAGTGAGGTGCCACGGGAATCAGTGCTGGGACCCTACGGTTTGGTATATACTTCTCAGAAGTTCAAGTCATAACTAAAGGGTTCTTGTCTAACAAGTCTGCACACGACTGCAAAAGTACAGTTGTGTACACTTATCATAAATGTAGATGTTCGAGTGTATTCACTGTTGCAGTCATTACATTTGGGTTATCTGCTTACAGGTAGCCCTCAGTCGGCCTGATTAACAAAGTCTTGGGTCCTGCGTCGGTTGCTCTCTCTTCTTCAGTGACGTCAGGTCGTCAGGGGAATAAAACATGCAGCCGATGTCATTACATCAGTTTTTCTTGCCCCAGATGTCAGGTGCCCCCCTAATGGGAAACAATTAAATCTATAAATATACAAGGTTATACCTCAAACAAAAAAGCAAATACGCCAAAAAGCTTTTAAGCATTGAAAAGGAGAGAAGAGGTATAGCCAAACAAAGTCAGGGGGCTGGAGGGAGGGTAACCAAGACTGCAACAGTAAATACACTAACATCTACATCTATGGTAAGTGTACGTAACTGTACTATGTCATTCGTGTTTCACTGTTGCAGTCATTACATTTGAGTAGATTCCCAAAGCTAAGGATGGGAGGAGGAATTTAGATAGCATTAGGACCAGCTATAAGGCCCTGCAAAACTGCAGTGGCAAAGCCAGCTCTGGATTTAGAGAAAATTGGCAAATGGTAATGCTTGGTGAAAGTATGTACAGAACTCCAGGTAGCAGCTTCTAGGATGTCCCTGGTAGCTACGCCTCTGAGAAAGGCTGTAGAGGGAGATGCAGCCCTGGTTGAGTGGGATCTGATCCCCTGTGGGATAGGTTTTCCGTGGTGCTTATAGCAGAAGCAACTGCAATGGCCTATCCATTTGGAGATGGTTCGCTTTGAAATAGCCTTCCCCTCTGTCCCTGCAGCAAATGCCACCAGCAGTTATTCAGATTTCCTTTCAGGTTTAGACCTGTCTAAGTCGAATCTAAGTTGTCTGTGCACATCTAAGGAGTGCAGTATCCATTTCCCTTTGTTCTGTGGATTAGGAAAGAAGGTAGGCAAATGAATGGACTGATTAAAGGCCACACTGGATACCACCTTTGGCATGAAAGAGGGATTGGTCCTGAGGGACACCCTGTCCGCATGAAAGATGATGAAATGTTCCACTGCAATAAGGGCGTGTAATTCAGATACCCTTCTTGCTGAAGTGATGGCTAAAAGGGAAGCTGTTTTCCAAGAAAGGAATTTTAAATCTGCAGTAGCAGCTGGCTCGAAAGGAGAAAGGAAAAGTTTCTCCAATACAAAGTTAAGGTCCCAGGCTGGAGTTGGAGCTCTCCTGGGTGGTCTTAAATTTTCTGGCCCCTCTGAGGAACTGCTTGAGCAGTGGTAGAGAAAAGAGGGGAGGTTCTGTGTTATAATGAGCTGAAATGGCTGAGGTGTGAATTTTTATTGAGGAGAAAGGCAGGCCCTTGTGAAGCATCTCAGTTAAGTATTGTACAATCTGAGGTAAATTGGGCAATGCTGTGCTCATCTCTTGAGAGTGGTTCCAGGCACAGAATCTTTTCCATTTTTCAGCATAAGATTTTCTAGTACCAGTACTCCTTGCCTCTAAAATGACATCCATCACTGGTTTACTGAGGGATGGTAAAGGAGAGCTTAGGTAATTAGCCAGGCTGCTAGGTTCACTGTTTGAAGCTGAGGGTGCAGAATCTGGTTCTCCTGCTGAGACAGCAGGGTAGGAGTCTGAGTCAGGTGCCATGGGGCCAACAGTGACACACTGCGCAGGAGGGGGTACCAGTGTTGGCGTGGCCAGCCTGGTGCAATCAAAATCATCCTTTGTCTTATTTGATCTTTAGTAGTACTTTGGAGAGCAGAGGCAGAGTAGGAAAGGCATAAACAGATAGGTTTTTCCAGCTGAAGGACAGAGCATCCACTTTCCAAGTTTGTCTGTGGAGAGTCCTTGCACAAAATTTTTCCAATTGATAGTTCTGGGGGTAGGCAAACAGATCTATATCTGGGCTCCCCCATTTGCTTGTCAACATGTTGAAAATAGTACAGTTTTGTACCTACCATAAATGTAGATGTTCGATTCCTCGTGCCAGTCCCTGCTCAGTTGGGTAGTCAGCGTCCCCAGGTCGCCCGAATACGAGAGTAATAAAGGCTGGCCTGATGCCGTCATGGCATGGGACTGACGCACGGTCTGGGTACTGTCACGCATGACCTGCGCGGCGCCATTCTCAGTCTTTTCTTGCCCCAGATGTCGAAGAAGAGAAAAAAAAAGACCTAAAACAACCTGCACCAAAAACTGTGCATAATATATAAAATAACATATAAAAAATAAAAGCATAAAAACCACCCTACACCAACACCCTGAAACCTTACAGAGGAAGGAGGGGAGGTAGTGGACTGCAACATGAATCTCAGAACATCTACACACTATGATCTTTAAGCATGCTATGTTCTGTACGCTTTCCTTTGCTGCAGTCTCAGGCAGGAGGTAGAATTGGGTAGAAGGTAAGGGCAAAAGGCAAATTATATTAAAGCAGGAGCTGAAAACATGCCTTGTAAACATGCCTTGTAAAACAGCTGTGTAGTCTTAGAGTATATAGTCTTAGAGTATATAGGCTTCCAGCCATGAGAAAGCCAAAGTATGCCTTGAAGTCTGAAGTAACCTTTGTGAAAACTCTGGGATAGAATGAGTAAGCCAAAGGTAGATAAAACAAAAGGGCAATGCAGAGAACTTAGAATGAAAAATCTCTTTCTGCAACTTAACTTATGGGCACATGAAGGCAAGCTTCGCACACATCCGTGCTACCATCAGTGATCAAAGTTACCATCCAGTGATCCTGATGTTGGAAGTAAACATCCAAAACTGTTGACCATCCAGACCTTTGTTGATAATAGATAAATCCCAAGATAAACTACTCCACGTGTTTCCCCCTTCTGCCTGGCTAGGGCCAGCCCGAGGAATAAAATCGAAGCCCCCGAGGAGGGAACATTCTTGGGACTGGCTGAATAGCCCCTGAGCCTCTTTGCTTGTGAGCCTCTTTTCTTTGTGGAGGAACATCTGGCATGTGCCTGTGAAAAGGGGCATGTGTGAGAAAAAAAATCTGTACCCCAAATGAATGATATCCAGAATGATATCCAGCAAGTGATTCATCCAATTTTTCTAAAAAAAGAGACTTTCCTCTTCCTCCAAAGGCCCTCAGGCAGGTCTCCATCTGGCTGCAGAAGGCTGAGTCATTGGTTCTGAGCCCAAGGACCACTGATGCCTGAACCTCGGACTGACAACTGTCTGATCCCAGAACTCCCTTAGGCCCAACCCTCCCTGCTAGGCTGCATTCCCCACTTGAGAGACTGCCAACCATAGGCATTCTACAGCCACCCTAGGCCAGGCACCATAAAACTTAAACAGGCGGTCACCTGCAAAACAATTAACAGTAAACTTACAGACAAAATCTTTAAAAATCTATTTTTCTTTTAAAACTTTGAAACATTGTCCTCCAAACACACATCAGACTAGTAGAAGGAGCATCCATCATCAAAACAACATGCTCAGCAGCTGAATTCTGATCCTTCAACCATGCAGCTCTCACGAAGAACAGAGACAATGGCAACCATCCTCAATTCTGCCTAAACCATCTAAACCCACCTGCAAAGAGATACTTACCCACTTGTTACAGACACATGAACTGCAAAGAAAATTTTACACTCATGCCTCACATCCAATCCAAAAGTATTTATTCTTTGAAGGGAATGGTCCGATGTTTAAGCCATTTTAGCTGACAAATCAGGAAGTTAATGGCTGAAGCATAGGAAACTGATAAATTTCTTACCCCACATGGCTGCCCTTGCCTCTTTATATCAGGTACAGGTTTTAACCACAGAAGCTTCAAAGCCCTTTTAACCTGAGAAAGGGTACAGGAAGGGGGCCCAGAAGCTCTTAAGCAAAAGCAGCCCCTTGAGAAATGAAGGACCTACCTCCTACTTCTGGGACTCTTAAACAAAGGCCAATAAGCTTCAAGAAGAAAACTCTGCAAAAGGCAATCCTCCTACATTCAACAAGGAAGGAATAGCTAGGGCTGCTTAACAGGCAAAAAGCAAAAAATCCCTAAGCCACAGGAGGAATCAGAAAGGGCCTATGCTGCTCTTCAAGAATCCTTCCCAAGCCTTGTCTCTGAAATGAAAATCCTCCCCTGGAGAAGGGAAAGTGCTGGAATCATATCAATCAGAATCAAATAGTAATAAAACCTTCACAAGGAGGAGAACAGAAGCTGAGTGGAACTGTAATCTTCTGTTCAAAGAAGACAACTATTGTTTCACCCCTGCACTGATTGCTTACTTGAACAGAAGGGCATGGGTGGCCTCAGATCAAACTCCTGTGGCACCCCAGAAAGCATATGTTTACCTTTCACAGGCCGAAATGCTCAGAGTAGCCCCTACAGAAGCCATTTTTGGCCTAGCTCTAAAGGCACAGAATGAGAAGGCAAGCCCCTAGAGAAGCCCCTCCAGAACAGGGTGCACAGGCCCCCTCAGCCCTGGAAGTTTTCTCAGGCTGGCTTAACAGTGCTACCCCTGCCTGAGACTCCATGGGAGCTCTGGCAAAACCTCCTCAAGGTATAGCGCTACAAAGGACAGGCACATCGGGACCTTTGGGTTCCTCACCCTGACCTCACTGTTTGCGAAAGCAAAGCCTTAGGCTGCGTGATCCCCTCATCCGGCGGCATGATATAATTACATTTAAACTTCTTATCACTTTAAAATCAAAGGCCTCTCAAGAATAGTAGTTTTGTTAAATCTAGCACAAGAGCGAATACCAACATAAGAAAACTCGGAGCCCTAAACCAACCAACAGCACAATAGCACATAATCCCTACCACGTTGTCTAAATCCTCGAAAAACAACCATTCCGCTAAACTCCACTTTCCGTATGCTAGAAACAAAAAAACAAAATGTTTAGCAAAATTCATAGCAATCCTCTGTATCCAGATAAAACTCGGTTTCGGAAAATCTCAAATCCCGTTATGACTTCCCATAAGAAAAATCTGCATGTTCCCTGCACTGGGGCGCTGGACTGTAACCCATGCATTAGAACATCCTTGGTTCCAGTTTCCACTCGTGTGGGTCCATGAGGGTTCTGCTTAGTCCATCTGCCAGTGTTTAGTTTTCCTGGCAGGAACTGAGCTTGTAGATATACTTGGTAGCTCAAGGCTGTGTTCCACAATGCCATGCCTAGTCTGCAGAGCGGGTAAGAATGTGCACCCCCCTGCTTGTTTATGTACCACATAACAGTGGTGTCGTCAGTCTTTACCATTGATTGTCCTGAAAGAATTTGGTCTTTGAAGGCTGTCAAGAGTATTCTGTACAGCTAACATTTCTTTATGACTGATGTGAAGGTGCATTTGAATTGGGTTCCATTTGCTCTGAATGAACTTCCCTGCCAGGTGCGCCCCGCCCCCATGCATAGTCTGATATGTCTGTTGTTAGGGTTTGGGCGGCAGGGGGTAGTGTGAATGGTAGTCCCTTGTTTTGGTGGCAGGCCTCTGCCCACCAAAGGAACTCTAGGCATAGACAAGGAATAATAGGAATCATCGCTTCTAGAGCCTGAGAATGTTGACACCATAGGCTTTTCAGAAACCATTGTAGTTTCCTCATAAGCAGACTTGCATACGGAATTAGAACAATGCAGAAGGCCATAAACCCCAAGGCTTGTAGTATTTGCCTTGCGGATATAGCAGGGTTTTTGTGACCACTTGTTTGAAGTAGGTTATCAAGTTAATTTGTTTCTCTGGCGTGAGGAAAGCCATCTGGGAAGTGGTATTCAAGCTTGCTCCCAGGAATATAATTTGGTGACAGGGTACCAGGTGCGATTTCTTTTCATTTATGGTGTATCACAGACAAGTTAGCACCCTCTGTACAAAAGCCAGATGATTCAAAAGTATGTCCTGGTTTTCTGCCTGAATTAGACAATCGTCCAGGTATTGGTATATTTGAATATTTCTTTGCCTGCAAAATGCAATGACTGGAGCTAGGCACTTTGTGAGTACTCTGGGCACAGTAGATAAGCTAAAGGGTAGTGCAGAGAACTGATAGTGCGTGTAGCCTGCTTTGAAGCGCAGGTAACTTCTGCAAGATTCCCTGGTTGGGATGTGCAGGTATGCTTCCTTTAAATTTAGTGTTGCCAACCAGGCATCTTTGCTTAGCATAGAGAGCAACTTGTGAAAAGCCAGCATCTTGAATTTTGAAATCACCAAAAAGGTGTTTAGAGTAGGCAAGTCCAGGATAGGACGCCGTGAATTGTCTTTTCTGGGCACCAGGAAAAATCCCGAGTAGAAACCTTGTCTCTTTTTCTCTTCTGATACAAAGTGAACAGCCCCATATGCTTAAGAGAGCAAGTACTTCCTTTTGGGTCTCTGCCCACTGCTTTGGAGGTAGATACAGCCAACCGCTTGGAGTTGGTGACGTGTGGAAGAGAAATCTGTATCCTTGGGACACTAATTAAAACCCATTTGTCCTGGGTAATGAGTCCCCAGTTCTTTGCATGAAGTGCAATCTTTCCCCCAAAAAGGGCAGTCAGTTGAGAAGTGCTTGGAAGTTTTAAAAAGAAGTCATTGAAACAGTTTACCATAGGGGGGAATTTTATTATTCCCAAATTTGGAAGTGGAGGCCCCCCTACTACTTAGTCCTGTGTGTCCCCTGGGACTGAAGCCTGGGTGCTCTGCTGGATCTGGGTTTGGACTGAAGGTCTGGAAGAGGCAGGAAATGACCAGTTCTTAGAAGGCCAATGCCTTCTAAATCTTGGAGGTTGTACTTGTAAAAAGTCTTTTACAGTTTGCATAGACTTAGCTTTTTCCTCCATCTTTTTAAGAACTTCTGCCTTGTTGCCAAACAGGTGGCCCTGATTTAAGGGAGCATCCAGTAATTTCGCTTTAACATGATCTGGCAAGGAGTGCTCCTTAAGCCAAGCATACCTTCTAAGGACAGACCCAGTTACCGCAGCCCTGCAAGATGCCTCTAGTGAATCAAAACCACACTGCAATGTAGGTTTACCAACTTGTTCAGCAGAATGCATAAAATCCTGTAAATCCTTATTTTCAGCACAATCACGAGTCAACATCATTTTCTGTTTAAGCAATCCAAAAATATGCAGCTGATACTTTAACATATGAAACTGGCAATTCAAGGCACTAATGGCCAAAGTTGCAGAAGTGTATACCTTCTTACCCCATCTAACCAGTACCCTGGAGTTTCTATCAGAGGGGGTAGGATTTTTGGCAGTAGCAGCCTTAATGCCCTTAGGTCCCAGTGAAATGGTTTCAGGATCCGCAGTAGGATTTTTTTAAAGGAACTTAAGAGTCAGGAACCCTGTAATATCCATCAGGTTTTCTGGAAGCAGGAGGTAGAGAGTCAGGGGCCACGCTAGATTCCGAAAAGGCATCATCAACAATGTCCAGTACAGGAGGTACAGCAAAAGGCCTGTGCTGAGGCAGGAGAAAGAAATCCCTAAGCTTCTTTTTAGAATCAGAGAAATCCTGACTTTCCCAATGAAAAAGCTCCCTGAGAGTATGCAAGGTTTCACTAAAAGAGAAATCGTCTGGGGGGGGAAGCAGAGGGAATAGAGTCCTCAGTATCAGAAACTTAATAGGTAGATAAGGATAAATCCTTGTCATCAGAGAAAACAGAAATTTCAGAATCCTGTTCAGAAGTATCATAAGCAAATTCAGTCCTAGGTCTCTTAGTGGGGGAAGGTTGGCTTCCCCTGATTGAAGTAATAAGGTCTTCAGTCATTATCATCATTTGTTCTTTAGGCACAGAGGGCTGAACATGCAGTCTGAGCATCAGTTTTCTAGACATGGTTCGAGTTTTAGGCCGTGAAGAAGAAGATGGCACCAGTTTAATATGCAAGTCAGTAGGCCTGAATACACCCTCAGAAGCCAGTGCCTGTACAGCATCGCCGGACCCATCCAAGGTAGAGACATCAGCAGGTTCCACAGTTGAAACATCTCACGACATACCAGACTCCAAATGGGTCTCAATAGAGGCCTGTGAATCTCAAGTAGTGGGTATCAGGGGCTGCGAAAGTGCCTCACTGAGTACCGGCGAACTAGGCGGTCTGTCTCCGTCTATATCTTTGTGTTTCTTCTGAATGTCGGTAGTCGGATGGTTTACCAAGGACATATCAGGATAATTGAACAGAACACCAAAAAATTTCAAAGCGCAAATATACAGACGACGGATAGTTCTTGGTTTAAATAAGGCACAAAACAGACAGCGAGGTACATCGTGGTCAGGGCCTAAGCAAGGAATACAATAAGAATGAAAATCTTTATGAGGTATTTGCTTTCCACAAGAAATTCAATTAGTTACTTTTACTGACATCGGTTTAGAGCAAGAAAAAGTTTCCCAAACGGGGTACTTAGCTTTTAGCTGAACAGTTCGGCTCTGAAACTCGAAAACTAAATTTTCAAGAGTCTGCCGACCGGCACTTACAAACTGCTTCTGCTTCGGGCAACCCATGGCAAGAAAGGGGCAATAAAAACTGATGTAATGACGTTGGCTGCATGTTTTATACCCCTGATGACCTGACATCACGTAAGAAGAGACAGCAACCAACGTAGGACCCAAGATTTTGTTAATCAGGCCAACTGAGGGCTACCTGCAAGCAGATAACCCAAATGTAATGACTGCAACAGCGAAACACGAAGAACATCCCTGTAATATCTGTCAGATTTTCTGGGAGCAGGAGCTAAACAGTCAGGGGCCAAGCTAGATTCAGAAAAGGCATCAACAACAATGTCTAGAACAGGAGGGATAGCTAAAGGCCTGTGCTGGGCCAGGAGTAAGAAATCCCTAAGCCTCTTTTTAGAATCAAAGTAATCCTGGCTTTCCTAGCGAAAGTGCTCCCTAAGAGTATGCAGGGTTTCACCAAAAGAGAAATCCTCTGGGGGGGGGGGGGTTAGGGGGGCAGAAGGAATAGAGTCCTCGGCATCAGAATCCTCATAGGTAGATAAGGGTAAATCCTGGTCATCAGAGGAAAAGTACAGTTTTGTACCTACCATAAATGTAGATGTCCGAACTGGATAGCATCTGCAGTCATAACAAGTGGGTTGTCCTGTCGTCAGGCAGCCCTGCAGTCGGCCGGATTCCAAAGTCCGGGTCCGCTTCGCTGATGTCGCACTCCCGACGTCATCTCTGTTGGTCTTCGGGTATAAAAGCATCAGCCGACGCCATTTTCCTCAGTGTTTCTTGCCCCATATGCCAGTAGCCCTCTTGCAGGCTAAAATTTGGATAGATGCCAATGTTTCCAAATAGATAGAGGTAAACACAACAATAAGCATATATGTACATATATACAAACAAATACACCATAAAAGACTCCCCCCAACAGCTAGCTATTAGGAGGGTAAACACCCTAGGAGTACCACAGAGGGGAAGGAGGGAGGGTAATCCTGACTGCAGATGCTATCCAGTTCGGACATCTACATTTATGGTAGGTACAAAACTGTACTATGTCCTTCATGGATGCATCTGCAGTCATAACAAGTGGGTAGAATACCATAGCCAACTAGGGAGGAGGATAAAAGTAGATTATGGTGTGTTTAGGATCCCTTGCAGTACAGCAGTGGCAAACCCTGCTCGGGATCTGGAATATAGAGGCAAATTATAATGCTTGGCAAATGTATGCACGGAGGTCCAAGTAGCCGCCTCAATAATGTCTTTGGTTGCCACTCCTCGTAAGAAGGCTGTGGTAGTGGCTGTTGCTCTTGTAGAATGAGGTCTTATGTTCTGTGGAATTGGTTTTCCATGGAAGGAGTAACAGTATCGTATGCAATTTCCTATCCATTTGGAGATTGTCTGTTTGGAAATAGCTTTTCCTTCCCTTCCTGTTGCATAGGCTACAAAAGTTGGTCAGTCTTTCTGCTATTTTTGTTCTGTCCAAGTAGTAGCGTAGCTGTCTATGTACATCCAAGGTATGCAGTATTCTTTCCCTCTGTTTTGTGGGTTGGGAAAGAAGGTAGGTAGGTGGATTGCCTGGTTCAAAGATACTCTGGATACCACCTTGGGCATAAATGTAGGATTAGTCCTCATGGACACTCTATCTTGGTGGAAGATTAGGAAGGGTTGCACTGCCATTAAGGCCTGTAGTTCTGAAACCCTCCTTGCTGAAGTAATTGCCAGTAGGAAAGCAGTTTTCCATGACAGGTGTTGTAGGTCTGCTGTTGCTGCTGGTTCAAAGGGTGATAGTGTCAACTTTTCTAGCACAAAGTTTAAATCCCAAGCTGGTAATGGTGGTTTCCTTGGAGGTTTTACATTCTTGATTCCTCTGAGGAACTGCCTGAGCAAAGGGTGAAAAACAGGTGGATCAAAGCTGTATTCTGCTGAAATAGCTGATGCATGTATCTTGATGGAGGAGTAGGACAGGCCTGAATGAAGAAGTTCGCCAGATACTCCAGAATGTTAGGCATATCTATGTTTGACACATCTTTTCCTCTTCGGTACTCCAAATGACAAACCTTTTCCATTTTCCAGCATAGTTCCTTCTTGTTGAAGGTCTGCGTGCTTCAAGAATAATGTCTTTAACTCTTTGAGAAAGTTCTGGATTAGCTGCTGCTATGTGATGTTCCATGCAGTCAGTTGTAGCGTTTTAGGTTTGGATGTATGATGCTGTAGTTGTTCTGAGTTAACATCAAAGGCATCAGGGTATTGGCCACATATTGTTCGAGACATGCTCTTCAGTAGTGGGTACCAGTGTTGTCTTGGCCAGTTTGGGGCTATCAGGATTATCCTTGGACGTTCTTCCTTGATTTTTAGTAGTACCTTGTGTATCAAAGGAAGAGGTGGGAATGCATATGCTGTTAGGCCTTTCCAGTTGAAGGAGAGTGAGTCCACTTTCCATGCTAGTGGATGGAATGTCCTTGTGCAGAATTTTTGAGCTGGTGATTGAGAGGTGATGCGAATAGGTCTATCTGTGGCATTCCCCATTTCTTTGAGATGGTCTTGAAGATGTCCGGGTGCAGTTTCCATTCGTGGGTATCCGGCGGTTCTGCTTAATATGTCTGCTAGAGTATTGTCTTTCCCGGTACAAATATTGCCTGTAACTGAATGTTGTAGCTGAGTGCCAGGGTCCACAGCTCCAAGGTCATTCTGCATAGGGGTATGAATGAGTGCCTCCCTGTTTGTTGATGTACCACATGACTGTGGTGTTGTCTGTCCTTATCATCAACTGGCCCTCTTTGAGGAATGGTTTGAACTTTTGGATTGCCAGTTTTACTGCCAGCATTTCTTTTAGATTGATGTGCAGGTGAAGTTGATCCTGTGTCCACAATCCTTGCACGCATTTGTCCAGCATGTGGGCCCCCATCCCAGGTCTGAAGCGCCTGTTGTGATGGTCTGGCTTGGTTGACATCTGCGAAAGGGTAGGCCTGGGTTTGACTGGCATGCCTGAGCCCACCATAGGAACTCCTGTTTTAAGCATGGAATTAGTGGGATTTCTGTTTCTAGACTGTGTCTGTGTTGGGACCATAAATTCTTTGGGTACCACTGTAGTTTCCTCATATGTAGTCTGGCAAATGGGACCAAGATTATGCATGATGCCATGAAGCCCAAGGCCTGCAGAAATTTTCTTGCTGTTAACTTGTTCAGTTTTGTTAGTGCCAAGAAGTAAAGTGGAAGTTCTTTTTGTTTTTCTGTAGTCAGGAATGCCATTTGTTGTACTGTGTCCAATTCCGCGCCCAAGAATGTCCTTGTTTGGGATGGTATCAGCCTTGACTTTTGTAAATTGACTGTGTATCCCAGTCCTTGTAGCAAGTAAATGACCCTTTGTAAATCTGTTGTCAGCTTGCTTTTGTTGTCCCTTGTAGCAGGCAGTCGTCCAGGTATGGGTAAATTTGAATTCCCTGTAGCCTGCAATGGGCGATTACTGATGCCAGGCATTTTGTGAATACTCTGGGCAGTAGATAAGCCAAAGGGCAATGCTGAGAATTGATAGTGCTCTGATCCTGCAAGAAATCTGAGGTATCTTCTGCAGATTGGTCGAATGGGGACGTGCAGGTATGCCTCCTTGAGATCTAGAGTTACCAGCCAAGACTCCTTGCCCAGCATGGGAAGAAGTTGCTGTAGGGTCAGCATTTTGAATTTTGGGACAATGATGTATGTATTTAAGGTGGACAGATCGAGAATTGGTCTCCAACTTTTTTCCTTTCTTGGAACTAGGAATAGTCTGGAATAGAACCCTTTCCTTGTTCTGCTGTTGGCACTCTTTCCACAGCTCTCATGTTGGCTAACTCCATTATCTGGCGTAGAGCCTCTGTTTTTGATTTGGAGGTAGATTTGGCATTCCTCTTTGACTGGTAAAGTGTGGAAGTGAAACCGTAACCTTGATCTATGGTTTGTAAAATCCACTTGTCTTTTGTTATGTAGTGCCAGTTCTTTGAAAATAAGGTTAACTTTCCGCCTAGAGGAGCTGCTATTTGTTCCCTGGTAGGCGGAGTTAGGATTAAGTCACTGTGGTTGTGCTGATGTAGTGGCAGTGGCTGTGTCTGTGCCTCTGTTGTTACCTTGCCACTGTCGTCCTCTGTAGGCACCTCCTCTGGGTTGGTTTCTGCCTCTGGATCGCCTATTCCTGCCCCTTTGAAATTTTGTGGAGTCAGGAAAGGACCAATTTTGGCAGGCCAGTTCCTGCTAAACCTTGGGGTTGAACCTGCAAGAAATCTTTAACAGTTTGAACAGATTTTGCCTTTTCTTCCATTTTCTTCATAACCTGCTGGGCAGGTGTACCAAACAAACTTGTCTTGTCCATAGGAGCATCTAGCAACTTGGCTTTAACATGATCCGTAAAGCTTGTTCCTTTAGCCATGCATGCCTTCTTATCACTGTGCCTGTCATGGCTGATCTAAATGAAGCCTCCAGTGCATCATAGCCACATTTTAAGGAATGGTTGCTAACCTGTTGTATGTTATTTACCATCTCTAATACATATTTCTTATCAGGAGATTCATCAGTGGTTAGTTTTTTAGTTAACTGATCAAGCATAAACTCTTGGTATTGTATCATGTGAAACTGACAGTTTAAAGCTCTAGCTGAGAGAGTAGCTGAAGCGTAGACCTTTTTACCCCATCTGTCTAATGACCTTGCTTCCCTTTCAGAAGGGATAGGGTTTTTAGCTGTGGTCGGCTACTGCCTTGGGACCCTGGGATATAGTTTCTGGGTCTGCAAGTGGGGCCTTGTAAAGGTGGTGATGAGTATCTGGCACCCTGTAAAATCTGTCTGGTTTGGCAGGGGCTGGGGGTAAAGAATCTGGAGCGGAGCAAACATCATTAAAAGCATCATCCACCACAGATAGAACAGGAGGTATAGCTAAGGGCCTGTGCTGTGGGAGGTGCAGAAAGGTTCTAAGTCTTTTTCTGGAGTCTGAAAAATCCTGTTGCTGCCATTGGAACTGTTCTCGCATGGCATGCAAGGTTTCCCCAAAGGAGAATTCTTCTGGTGGGGAAGCAGCAGGAATGGATTCTTCAGCATCAGAATCTTCAAAATTGGAGAAGGGAGCCTCTGGCTGGTCAGTTATGTCTGATTCATCAGCAGAATCATCAGAAGACACTGGCTCGGGGGGCTCTGGCCTAGGTCTCTTCTCTGGGGGCTGAGAGGCCCTGTCTGGGTGAGATTGAGATCCTTTAATTAAAGAAATTAAATCTTCTGCCAAAGAAAGCATTTGAGAACTAGAAGAGGGCCTGGATGTGGGGCGTTTAACAGGCACTGATTTAGTAGTCTTGGCTGCTTTAGCCCTGGCGAAGGCCTTAATGGACATGGCTGCTGGAGGCCTAGCAGCACCACGTGCTGGGGTAGAGACATCCAAGGGATGGTGTCTGATAAGTCAACCACCGTGGTGGGTAAAAATTCTGAGGTCGATTCAAGAGCTGTAGCAGGGGCCTCAGTAGTAAGAATAGGTTCAGCTGTGCTTAGATCAGTTTTCTCGGTTTCGGCCGAAACCGAGACACTCGCGTTTGCTTTACCGTGGTTTCGGCCGAAACCGCGGACCGCGAGTGTCGGTCTTTATCTTTGCGTTTTGGAAGACTGGGTAGTCGGAGGATCCGACGGCATAATGTACGCAAAATCAGTACCGAAAACTGTTCTGCAAACTCCGACCGACGCCTAAGCGTTCGTCGGTTGAAAGAGGCACAGGCCGAACAGGCTGCTACGTCGTGGGCTGGGCCTAAACAAGGCAGACAGTAAGAGTGGAAATCTTTATGAGGTATTTGTTTCCCACAGGTTAAACAATTGTTAACTTTTTCTGACATCGGCTGAGGCAAGAAAGAGTCCCCAACGGGGTACTTAGCTTTAGAAGTCTTCAAGTAGTATTCGTAGAAGTAATCTCTGGATCCGACCGACAGGCACTTGCGAACAGCTTCTGCTTGGCGCCACGCAAGAAAGACTGGGGAAAATGGCGTCGGCTGATGCTTTTATACCCAAGACCAACAGAGATGACGCCGGGAGTGCGACATCAGCCGAAGCCGGACCCGGACTTTGGAATCCGGCCGACTGCAGGGCTGCCTGACGACAGGACAACCCACTTGTTATGACTGCAGAAGCATCCATGAAGGACATCATAAATTTCAGAATCCTGGTCAGAAGTATCATAAGCAAACTCAGTCCTAGGTCTCTTAGAAGGAGAAGGTTGGCTTTCCCTGATTAAAGTAACAAGGTCTTCAGCCATTCTTATCATTTGTTTTTTAGGCATAGAGGTCTGACCATGCAGTCTGAGCATCGGTTTTCTAGGCAGAGTTCGAGTTTTAGGCCTTGAAGAAGATGGCTTTGGTTTAATATGCAAGTCAGTAGGCCTGAATACACCCCCAGAAGCCGGTGCTTGCAGAGCGGCTCCGGACCCATCCAAGGTAGAGACATCTGCAGGTTCCACAGTTGAAGCATCTCGCGGCATACTGGACTCTGAATGGGTCTCAGTAGAGGCCTGTGAATCTGAAGTACCGGGTATCAGGGGCTGCGAAAGTGCCTCACCGAGTACCGGTGAACTGGTGACTGGCTTAGTAGAAGCGTCGTCGGCAGCTTTGAACCTAGACAGCCTGTCTCTGTCTTTATCTTTGCATTTTTTCGGAATGTTGGTAGCCGGATGGCTTACCTTAGACATATCTGGATAATTGAACCGAGTACCAAAATATTTAGAAGCATAAATATACCGATGAAAAATAGTTCGTTGCTTAAATAAGGCACAAAACCGACAGCGAGGTACACTGTGGTCAGGGCCTAGGCAAGGAATACAGTACAAATGAAAATCTTTGTGAGGTATTTGCTTTCCACAAGAAATACAATTATTGACTTTTAGTGACATCGGTTTAGAGCACGAAAAAGTTTCCCCAACAGGGTACTTAACTTTAGTTGAAGACTTTGGTTCTGAAACTCGAAAATGAAAATTTCAGGAGTTGGCTGACCGGCACTTGTGAACTGCTTCTGCTTCGGGCACCGCACAGCAAGAAAGACCGGGGTAATGGCGTCAACTGCATGTTTATACCCCTGACTACCTGATGTCATGGAAGATTAGACATCAACTGACGCAGGACCCAAGACTTTGATAAATCAGGCCGACTGAGGCCTACTGCAAGCAGATAATCCAAATGTGATGACTGTAATAGTAAAATACTAAGAGCATCTAGGTGCAATCACTGAATACCCAAATTATGTCAATACACTCCAGGATGGTCTCACAGACCAACGGACTCCTGTATTAGTCATGGTCTCAAACTGAATGCAAAGAAATGCATCATCATCCACTTCCGCCCAATGTCCCTTCATACTATCAAATCAATAGCAATGCTCTAAGTACCCATGAAGTGGTAAGGGACCTGGGATCACAGGTTGACTGTGACCTTAACTTTGACCACCAAGTGGCTACCACTGTAAGGAAAGCTTTCCACTTAGCTCACTTAATTAGTAAAGGCATCACCTCCACAGCAAAAGAAGTTATAACCCCTCTATACTCTGCACTTATCTGGCCCATAATGGAGTACAACGTTCCATTCAGTATTTACTGTACTAAGCATCTACAGCAATCAGAGATACCTCAGAGGTTTCTAATAAAGATGATCAAGTGACTCCAGCATGCGTCTTATACGAACCGACTAAAATCCCTGTCACTATACTCTATCGTTTAGACGTCTGAGGGGAGACTTATGGCTGGCCTACAGAGCAACCCAAGACCTAATGAATTTACTGCATATCCATAAACCAAATGGGTCTAGGACTACCGGTTCCAGGGACTTAAATATAGCCTGCAACTTAAATACAACATGCTGGAGGGACACAGATTTATCTGACAGCGTCTCTTTGGAACAGGCTACAAATTTATGTGAAACAGAGCACCTCTATGACACTGCTCAAGAGAAACCTGATGAATGGTTAGGGCACCATAAATTCTTACCAGGGATAGTTCCCACAACCCTCCTGGACATGGGCAGTCATCACCAAATGCAATGTTGGGTACCAACTAGTACCTCTATGGTATTACACTGGGTTGAAACAGCTAGGCTTAAAATGACCTCTGTGTCAATACCCTAGTAATCTCCTATGATGCAATGATCCAAACAAAAAGAAAAAAAGGCATCAGTTCTCCAGGCCTTCTAGCAAGGACTCCTAAAGCATAATCTTGCCAGCTGATTATTTAGAGAAGAGGCACTTGAGTCTCCTAGAACTCCTCCCCAAAAAAGGGTTAAACCCTGGAAGACCCCTGATCTAGTTTGCAAATGTGAGGGTCTACCCTGTTTTGCTCAGCGTATCTCCCACATAATACTGCTCTGAAAGAATGAAGGGTGCCTGTAGAGTGAGACAGTGCTGTGAAGCTACATCCCAAGCAAACATGGCCAGTCTGCAAAGAAGGTACAACCCAGCTTCCTCATGCTTGATGTACACATGACTATGTATGTTATTGTCTGAGACAACTTGAGGAGGTCCTGGCATCTAAAAATGATAAAGGATTTTTGAATGCTCTCACAGATTACCACCTTGTGCAAAAGATCTCTCACCCAAGTGAACGATTATGGACACTATGAAAGACACTGCAAGGATAAACAGGTTGTCTAAATATGGAAAAATACAGTCATCTTGTCGCCTGCAATGAGTTATAACTGGAGCTGGATAAGTGGGTTTTAAATCTAAAAAAACTTGAATGAGGAAAAAAGAAATAGATTTTGAAGTTGCATTATTCTGAACTTCAGCAATATCACAAAAAGGTCTAAGAAATAAAGATCCAGAACTAGTCTCCAAGCATCTTCGTTCTCCAACATTTGCCATCTACCTGGGGAAAAAAGTCTTTGGAGTATAAAAATACACGTGCAAACACTTTAAAGCAAAAATCCTACTTTGTTGCATACTTGGAAGCTATATGTATGCCATCCAACTGTTCCTTTAAAACTTATTTATCCAGTCTCTCTTCCCAGCTTTTCTAACTTAATCTGATTATCTGTTATAATTATTGTGCAATATTTTATATCCCCCATCAATTACCACTTTCTAACAGCAGTTTCTGTTCTAGATTCAAATAAAAACTCTATCAGAGTAGGTCTTTCACTTAGGATTCCTCCATCTCTTCATATTTGCCTATACTTTGACATCAATCCCATGTAGGGAATGCAGTCTGTAATTTAAAGTCCAAATATCTTACTGGCCTCATCCCACTCTATTACTTTTCCCTCTCATTTGTTCCCAAAATCTTGGTTCCTTTCCAGTTTTCTCCAGTAAATTCCAGACTCCTCGTACTTATTTTCTTTACACCTACTTGCAGCCATCCCTCTTAGCAAAATCTTTTTTCTCCAATCTCATGTTGGTTTTGTTCTTAGAATACTTTCTTCTGTTTTATGAATACAATATTCTATATGGCTGCTGCTATTCTCCTTAAGAATTTGCATCCAAAATCCGACTCTCAACTTATATCCTGAATTTTCCCCCCTGCTTCAACAACATCCATTTCCACTTACTATTACAACTTAAATTGTGCTACCCTAAAATTTACTTTCAAATCTGGTAATCCTAAACCCCCTTGCTCTATTGGAACGATCACATTACCCCATTTGATCCTTGCCCTCTTCCCCCAGATAACTTCCTTCGACTCTATTATTGTCCACAACTTTTCATCTGTTTGATAAAAATATGCCTGACCTGTATCTAAAACTAAAGGAAAAACATTTTATTTTCAGTGCTTGTATCTTTCTATCTATATACAAGAGTTTCTAGTTTCTTTGCTTAGCCTCTTCCCAGATATCATCAGCTGCCATAACAGAAGCCTTTTTAATCCATACTCCTACATACTTTTTATCATGTTCTCATAAATATGGGTTTTGCTAAACCAGTTCATAACTAGTTACATAGCTGTAAGCCTTTGTTTTATGATCCCACTTCCAATACTTATATTTAATTTACAATACTCAAAACCTACAGTACAGCAGTCCGTGTTTATATTTCCACATTCTTGTGACTGAATTTTTTAGACTGCCACTAAATTAAATTTAATAAAGCCTCAATACACCTTGGCATTTGTAATCCTAAGCACCAACTCAAAAAAAATCATCTCCTCAGTTACTACAATATGTTCTCCCAACTTTTGTGCGTCAAAACTTTGTTGGGTTCTTTAAAAATAAGTAATCTCAAAAGCACTTAAAAAAACAGGTGCCCCTTACGGCAAAAAAGTACAGTTGCGTACACTTACTATAAATGTAGATGATAGAGTGTATTCACTGTTGCAGTCATCACTTGTGGGTTATCCCTGCTGGGTAGCCCTCGGTCGGCCCGAATACCAGAGTCAAGCTTTTCCCCTGCTCCAGCTGCTGTTGTGTCTGGACTGACGTCAGGTCGCCAGTGGTATAAAGGAGAGCAGCCAGAACAATTACATCAGTTTTTCTTGCCCTAATCTGTAGGAGTCCCTTGAAGGAAATGTTTTAAAGAGTCCCAGGTGGCCCAAGGCCACAAGAATGACAGAATCTCCAAAAAGGATAAGCTTAAGGGGGAAGGTGGGAGGAAAAATAGGACTGCATCAGTGAGTACTCTCGAACATCTACATTTATGGTAAGTGTACACAACTGTACTATGTTCTTCGTTTTTCACTGTTGCAGTCATCACTTGTGAGAGGACTCCCAAAGCTGAGGAAGGGAAGGATGTAAGTATGAAATTCCTAGGATTGAGCTAGCATGCCTTCCAGGACTGCAGAGGCAAAGCCTGCCCGAGCCGTGGAGAACAGAGGCAGGTGGTAGTGTTTAGTGAAGGTGTGGACCAAGGTCTAAGTGGCAACTTCCAGGATGTCCCTGGTGGTTACTCCTCTAAGGAAGGCAGTGAAAGTAGAGGCTGCCCTAGGGGAATGTGTTATGATAAGATTTAAGAGGAGGTTGCCCATGAAAATTTGTAGCAGAACTGTATTCAGTGAGATATCCATTTTGAAATAGTCTACTGGGAGATAGGCTTCCCCTCTTTTCCTGGGGCGAAGCCAACCAACAGTTGATCTGTCTTCCTAATGGACTTTGTTCTGTCCAGGTAGTATCTTAACTGTCTCTGCACATCCAGTGTGTGCAGAATTCTCTCCCCTTTATTCGGAGGGTTTGGAAAAAAGGTGGGGAGATGTACAGCTCTGTTTAGGGTCAAATCTGATACTACCTTTTGCATGAATGAGAGATTAGTCCTGAGAGATACCCTGTCTGCATGGAAGATAATGCAGCGGCCATGAGTGCTTGAAGTTCTGAAACCCTCCTAGCTGAAGTAATAGCCAAGAGGAAGGCAGTCTTCCAGGAAAGGTGTTTTAGGTCTGCTGATGCAGCTGGTTCGAAGGGAGGCAAAGTCAGTTTTTCTAAGACATAGTTCAGGTCCCACGCTGGAGTGGGTGCCCTTCTAGGGGGCCTAGTTAGATACACCTCTGAGGAACTGCTTAATCAAAGGGTGAGAGAAGACAGGCTGTTCAGTATGAAAGTGTGCTGAAATGGCTGAGGTGTGGATTTTAATGGAGGAAAAGGACAGGCCCTTGTTAAGTAGCCCCACTAGGTAGTCCAGAATAAGTGGGAGGGGCAGCTGGCAGCTGCTGAGACCTTTTGATAGACACCAAAAGTTGAATCTTTTCCATTTCTCTGAGTAAGATTTCCTGGTGCTGGGCCTTCTGGCTTTCTTAATAATGTCTAGGACCTGCTTGCTCAACTGTGGGTTATCCCCAGGCCATGAGGGATAAGCCATGCAGAAAGTTTGAGGGAGTGTGTAGGTTTGGATGCATAATCTCCCCTCTGGTTTGTGTCAGGAGGTCTGCAGTTAAAGGCAGGGGCCTGTAAGGCTCCTTGGTCAGGCTGAACAGCAAAAGGTACCAATGTTGCCTGGGCCAATCTGGTGCTATAAGGATGGCTTTTGGTCCTTCCTGCCTTATTTTGAGCAGTACCCTTGGGACTAAGGGCAGGGGGGATACATAAATAAAAAGATTGGCCCATTGGAATAATAGAGCATCCACTTTTCAGGCCAGGGGGTGGAACTCCCTGATGCAGAATTTGTGCAGCTGAATGTTGTGTTGTGAGGTGAAGAGGTCCACCTCTGGTGTCCCCCAGGTCTGGGTGATTTGCAGTAATGTCCCTTTTTGGAGTTTCCACTCGTGGGGGTCTAAGTAGTTTCTGTTTAGATGGTGTGCTAGGGTGTTGTTTACTCCTGGGATGTGCTGAGCTATCAGGTGTAGACCCATGGAAGAGGCCGTTTCTGGTAGAAGCTCTTGGCTAGTCAGCAGAGAGGGTAGGAGTGCCCCCCCCCCCACCCCTGCTTGTTGATGTACCACATGACTGTGGTACTGTCTGTTTTTATGAGGAGGACTCCTGGTTTTAGGTGGTCTTGGAAGGATGTCATAGTCTTGTGAACTGCCATCATTTCCTTTGGGCTGATGTGCCAGTGAAGGTGCCTGAAGTCCCAAGAGCATTGGGTGCACCGGGTGTCTAAATGAACACCCCAAGCTAGGTCTGAGATGTCTGTGGTGACAGTCTGGCCCTGAGGAAGATAGGTGAAGGGAAGGCCCTTGTTCTGAGTGCAAGCCTCTGCCCACCAAAAAAAAAACGTTCCTTATGCATAGAATGAGGGGGAGAGTGGTCTCCATAGATTGAGAGTGTTGGCAGCAAAGGTTCTTTAGGTACCACTGGAGTTTCCTCATGTGCAGTCGGGCCAGGGGAATCACCAGAATGCAGGATGACATGTAACCCAGTGCTTGCAGAGTTTTCCTTGCTGTTAGTTTCTTTTTCTGAGAGCTAGCTGGGAGAAGTAATTTGACAAAAAGCATGGTTTTCCGGTGAGACGGAGGCTGTGCCCAGGAGTGCACCCAAGAAGCTTATCTGCCTGGAGGGTTTAGGTTTGATTTTTTCCTGTTGATAGCGAACCCTAGAGAGGTTAGGGTTGTTTGTACAAAGAGCAGGTCTGTAGTATCTATCTTTGTTGTCTGCCTGGATTAGGCAGTCATCCAGATAAGGGTAAATCTGGATGTTTTGCTGTCTGCAGAAGGCAACCATGGAGGCCAGGCATTTTGTGAAGACCCTGGGAGCCGTAGATAAGCCAAAGGGTAGCACAGAGAACTGAAAGTGTTGTGAACCTGCTCCGAAGCGTAGGTATTTTGTGTAAGACTCCCTTATGGGTATATGAAGGTAGGCATCTTTTAGGTCTAGGGTGGCTAGCCATGCATTTTTGCCCAGCATTGGTAAAAGTTTTTGAAGAGTTAGCATTTTGAATTTTGGGACCTCTAGGAAGGTGTTTGGACAGGACAGGTCAAGGATTGGTAGCCAAGTGCCTTCTTTTCTTGGCACTAGGAACAGTCTGGAGTAAAAGCCTTTTCCTGCTTGCAGCTGTGGCACAGGCTCCACTACCCCTTGAGCATGGAGTATGTGCACTTGTTTTAATGCTTCAGCCCAGTGATTTGGCGGTAGACTATGGTAACCTGTTAAAGTTGGGACTTGTTGAAAGGTAAATTTGTAGCCCTGAAAAATGATTTTTTTTTAATACTCATTGGTGCCTTGTTACAGACAGACAATTTTGTTTGTAAAGGGATAGCATTCCTCCTAACCTCTGATTAGAGGGGGGGGGGGAGGGGGTCGGAGTCACTGCAAGCTCTTAGAGTAGTGATTGGACTTCGAACGCCCTGCTGTGGGAGTGGTGGAGGGCCACTTCTTAGTTCTTTGCTGGCCTTGGTTTTGTGGTCTAACTCTTCTGTCCCTGCGAGGCCTCCCTTGAGCCTGTCTATTGGGGGCTGAGAAAGACCAGTGCTTAAAAGGAAAGTTTCTGCTGAATCCAGGAGATTGAACTTGGAGGAAGTCCGTTACTGTTGGCATAGATTAGCTTTATCCTCCATCTTTTTTATGACCACCTCTGCTTTTGATCCAAACAAGCAGTCTTTATCCAGGGGGGCATCAAGTAGTATTGATTTTACATTATCAGGCAGTGTCTGTTCTTTTAGCCATACGTGCCTCCTAATGACTGAACCTGCCACAGCGGTCCTACTTGAGGCTTCTAGGGCATCGAATCCACAGTGCAGGGAGTGTTTAGCTACTTGAGAAGTAGAGTGCAGAAGATTTGCTAACTCTTTGGAAGTATTAGTGTCAGGTAAAGATGAAATTTTTTGTTTCATATATTCCAAGGTGTGCTGTTGGTATTTTAGTATATGGAAATGGCAGTTAAGAGCTCTAATAGCTAAGGCTGTGGAGGTGTACACTTTCTTACCCCATGTGTCCAGAGCTCTTGAGTCCTTGTCAGAGGGAAATGGGATTTTTAGATGAGCTAGCCTTGGCTCCTTTGCACCCCTGTGTGATGACCTCTGGGTCTGCTGCAGGGTTTTTTAAACAAGTACTTATGTGAATCAGCCACCCTGTAGTACTTGTCAGACTTTCTAGGAGCAGGGTGTAGGGCGTCAGGGGAGAGGCTAGATTCAATGAAAACATCATCCACCACGTCCAGAATGGGAGGGATGGCCAACGATCTGTGTTGAGGAAGATCTAGAAACTCTCTTAGTCTTTTCATAGACTGAGAATAATCTTGGGCTTCCCAGTAGAAATGCTCTCCGTGTGTGTGTGCAGAGTTTCCACAAATGAAAGATCCTCGGGGGGGGGCCAGAAGGAATAGATTCCTCTGCATCAGAATCCTCTCAAATGCGTTAAGAGGTTGTTGTTCCTCATTTGAATCAAGGTAGACTGAAAGTTCAGACTCCGGCTTTGTGTGAACTTCAGAGGAAGTATCCCTTTTTCATTTAGGAGAAGTGGTAAAGCTACCCCTGGTGAAAGTGATGAGATCCTCCGCAATTTTCAGTAACTGTGTCTGAGGCGGTGGAGGAGGAATAAGATGGTGACTAGAGACTGTTGTCTTTGAGGCTGGTCTTACTTTTAGACCTTGGTAAATCGATTTGTCATTGGGATGCGGTAATCAGAAGCGAAGACGTCGGATTTTGCCTTGAATCGGTTGTGCAAATAACCTCCTCGGAAGCTAGTGCCTGCGTAGCAGCTCCGGACCCAACCGAAGTGGAGACAACCGGAGGGATCGGGTGAAGCATTCCCCGGCGGCATACCGGACTCTGGAAGGGTCTCTGTAGAGGCCTGCAAAGGAAACTTGTCAGGCATCAGGGGCTGCAAATGCGCCTCACTGAATTCCTGATAACTGACAACTTGCTTCTGGGACGGGTCATCTGAAGGCTTAAGTTTGTGTGGTCTGTCTTTTCCTTTATCTTTTCATTATTTGGGAATATCCACAGACTGCTGCCCGACAGATGCCATTTTGTAATGCGAGGAACTACTTCGGAAATGCCTGGTGACAAAATCAGCTCTATGGCATATAGTCCTTGAATTGAAAAGTTTGCAGAACCAACAACAGGGGACGTCATGGTCTGGGCCCTAGATAAGTAACGCACAAGGAAGTTTCAGTGTGGTATTTGTTTTCCACCGATGAGACAATTATTGACTTTTTCAGACATCAGTTAGTGCAAGAAAAAGGTCCTCAACAGGATATTTAGCTTTAGTCGTTTTCAAATTCAACTTCCACTCTGGCAATGACTAACTGGCACACATGTAAACTGCTTTTGCTTCGGACTCCACGGCAAGACAGAGTGATATAATGGCTTTGGCTGCTCTCCTTTATACCACTGATGATCGGACGTCAGTCCAAAGATGACAGCAGCTGGAGCAGGGGAAAAGCTCGACTCTGGTATTCAGGCTGACCAAGAGCTACCCAACAGGGATAACTGCAACAGTAAAACATGAAGAACATCTAATTTCCACTTGAAGGAAAATCCACAGGTATGTTTGTGCCCAAGTAGACTCCAGTGAAAGTATTTCCACACAAATACCCTAACCCTTCTGGAGTTTGTTGCATACTTGGTGCCCTATACATTTCTTCCAACTATGCTGTTGTCATTAGTCAATCCAAGCATCTTTACCTAGCTTTTTAAAGCTCCTCCAATTGATTCCTATACTTATGGAATATTTTATATGTCCTTCTAATTAATCTATCTTTTTTACCCTGGCCTTCTCCATTACCTAGCTTTTTAAAGCTCCTCCAATTGATTCCTATACTTATGGAATATTTTATATGTCCTTCTAATTAATCTATCTTTTTTACCCTGGCCTTCTCCATTCTTGGGTCTGCTTAAAACTCTAGCAAGGCTGGTCTTTCACTTAATGCTCCTCTCACCATCTATCTATACTATGCCCCTGAGATGAGGCAATTTCTGACCTGGAATTCAAACACGTCTCTACTAAGTTTAAAACTCCATTTGCTGCCAATATCTCGTTTCCTCAGCCGGTTTCCTCAAACTTCTTCCAGCCACTTTACACTCATTTTCTGCACCCTTAAATGCAGATATCACTATTAGCTAAACTTTCTACATTCCAGCACTTTTTCCTCAATACAGTCAATTTGTAAATATAATACTTTGTTTAATTATTTTTCTCCTTAAGGGCTTGCACCTAAACTACCAGTCTATTATACTTTCCTTCCTGTTTCAACATCATCCCATTCCACTTCAACCTATACACCTGAGCTTGTGTTCTGCACATAAGCTTCTAATGCATATTTTCCTCCTTTGAAATAAGGTAGGCCTAAACCACATTGTTCTATATGGAGGATGAACATACCTTGTAAACTCATCAATTTCTCTCCAAATGCATTGTATTTAACTCCATGTTAATGGTCTTCCACAAATTTTCTTCTGGACGGAAAATATGCCTGGCCCATGTCTATGACCAAAGGCACCAAAAACACTGTCACTGCTTACATTTTGCTGCCCATACCCATAATTTTCCAGTCTCTCTAGTTAAAAAGAAATCTTCCGTTTAATCTCTTCCCTTATCATTAGCTATCAGAACAGTTTTTTAACCCAAATAACATGCCTTAATAAACATTGGCATTGCTGGACTAACTCACATGTGGACACAATTTACAACTACAGCATTTGTTTATCTTCATTTATTTTATATCCCACCAAACACCAAGATGCTCTGTTCTGATTTTTCAACTAGAGCATAAGATTTATAATCTACAAATAAAGCTACGCTTTCTTGATTACACCAATTGTATCACTGAATGCATGCTCCAATTTTACTTGCTAATGGCTACAGATAATAGTGCAAACAGGAGAGGGCAAAGATACGACATCCTTGCCTAGTTCCCTTATTTAAAGTAAAATGGTTAGAAACTATTTATGCCTCCAATTCTTTACGCAGTCTCCTTATTAACAATTATAGAGGAAACACTACTGTTGTCACTCCCCTACTGAAACTCCCAACAGACCCTGTAAAAAATGCTCTCAATATACAGGCTTAATAACATTAGGAGTATTGTTTATTCTCGATTCCCTCTTTATCACTGTTGCTCCACTGATATTACCAAGCATTTGTTCCCACCACACCACAAAACCACACTAATGCATGTCTATCAAAGTTGGTAATATTTTTACCATTCTCTTTGCTAATACAAACATTTCATAATCATGGTTTATAATCAAGACAGGGTGGTTGCAGTGGTTAGCAATGTCACTTCACAGCGAGAGGTTCTCTGGTTCGATCCTCAGCTGGGGTGCCTTCTGTGTGGAGTCTGCATGTCCTCCCTGCAGTTGCGTGGGTTTCCTCCAGGTGTACCGGTTTCCTCCCACATTCCAAAAACATTCAGTAGGTAGGCTGGACATTCTAAATTGGCCGTAGGTGCGAGTGAGTGGCAGACATGAACGACCACTGCAAGGCAAACCACCTGGCGGTGCAAACTTTGCCTCGAGATGATTGTCATGGTTGATGTGACATCCCGACCCCATGTGGAAAACTGGAAAAGGGGTTGAGAACAGATGGATGGATTTAGAATCAAGACTAGTCCATATGATGCAAAGTCTGCTGGGTCCTTACCCTCTCATTAATGCTGCCACCATTGCATTCTTCCAATACGCAGGTTCTCCCACCTTTACAAGACACTACCAAAATATGACTTTACAGGACAGTACTGAATTAATGCCTTCAAAATATATTAACCTCATTCCTCCAAACTAACAACTTACACTTCTACCATATTTTGATATCCATCCCAAGAACTTGCATAACATCTCTGAGGTGATTTCTGTCTTTTCTTAGAACTCCTCAATTTCACTTGTTACACAATCTTTAAATTCCTCTCCTTTAATAAATATGCAGGAAAACACCAATGTCTCTTATTTTGTTACCTCATATTATCTCAGTCTATTACACATGTACAGTAACATACAACTACTGCACAAATCTCAGTCTCCTGTGATATGCCATTTCTGTCCATCTAGCCTAATTTTTGCATCTTGGGGTATAATACATAAAATCTGTTTGAACTGTTGCTGAGTTAACATCCAAAATGCCAAGTACATTTCCTTAACAGATTACCCTCAAGTTACAGAATCCTTCCTAGGCCCCCAGACACAACTTCTGTATTAAAAACTAAACTCCAATAAATCAACCAGAAGTTATATTCCTTACTAAAAAATTAAATGTTTCTACCCAAATTGTTCTTGATTTCTAAAGTAGTAACCTGGGAGAATATAGATGCATGCCAATAACACACCTTACTGTAAATCTACCATTACTCAGTCATTTTTCCACACTCTTATGCCACTACTAATGCCCCTCTTCCCATCATTGTCACTACTCTTTTCCCTTGCCCTTGATACTGAGCTGTATATCCTCCATAATACCCTTTATATGGCAAGCCTAAATGCGTCTGTTGTAGCATTATTTGCATTCTATCATACTTAATACTGTTTTTTTTTTCTGTATCTGCAAGGCCATTTTCATTCCATGTTCAAAGTGACAACATAAACTAACATTCTATTAAGCAAGAATTACAATCACTTATAATATGGCACATATCTTGTAAATGTTTTTCCATCTTACAGCTTATGCATGCATACTAATGGTTCACAGTCAAATCTTTTACACAACTGCAACTTCTCATATCTATCCAAGTTCATGGCACATTTTTCAAACATTTCAATTCACAATAGCCTTTCGTTCACACAAAACTACATACATTTTGAAATAAGCAATTCTATGCATCCAAATAAGAGCTACTGTTTCAGAATAACTGGGGACACAGGAAACATACCATAAAACTAATGTTAAACTCATACACATTAGTGCCTGTGCTCATACTTAAAATGACCACTGTATTTGCATATTCTCTCTGTTTCTCTAGCAAACATGAAAAACATCTTGTATACATTCTGTTAAAACACTTCGTTTTAGATTAGCCTTTTACAAGTAAAGATAATTATATGACATTTTAATGATTTCTCAAACTGATGCTGCTAGGGAAGTATTCAAACTTCTCATTTTGGCTTCATTTCTTACTGTACCCGCTATTTTTCTGAGATTCATGTTGCTGCCTTTTTAAGGGTCAATTACTATCCCTCTCACAAATCAACTGGAAAGGCAGTCTAGACAGCTCATGAATGATTTTTTTCATTTAGTGTATATGCTTACCTCTATAAATTTACTATGACTCTGCCAATAACAAATGCAAATTTCCACAAAACCATCCTATACCTGAAAGCTGATCCTTCTCAACCAGGAAAGCTACTAATGAATTAAAAATAAAACAGCTGGTAACTAAAACGGGTTTAATAAGAAAAGGGAAGAAAGTTATTTAAAAAAAAATTCACCCTGTGCTTAACATATGCATATTCATCTACTCGTATACTTAACTAAATGATAAACTTCCCTTTTAAGTCAACTAGTCAATGCTCAGTCACTACCAATCCACAAACAACTACAAACTGCAACGTTTTCTAACTTAATCCTACTACTTTCCAGCCTTTACGTTGTTATAAGTCAAAGGTACTTCACACATGAAAAACATATTTCTTGCCTTAATGTGGATGACTGCAAGTAGGGGTATAAAAAAGGCAAAAGTGGACTGCGGATACCCGAAGAAACTAGAGTAACTGGTTAGCCAATACGGAAGAAGTCATAAAATGGCTCCCATTCGGTCCCGGAAGAGGTAAACAAATCTAGGAACTTGGCAGGGTGGGAAGGAATACTGCAACAGTGATCAACAGGACATCTGCTGCTAAACTAAGTTCATACACAATGGTACTATGCACTTCCTTAGATCACTGTTGAAGTATTCAAAACTGCTGGGTAATTTCCAAAGTTGTAGTAGTATAAAGAACAACTGATTATACCTAAGAAAGCTGTCATGCAGTCCAGAGAGGACCGAGCAGGCAAAAGCAGATATGGATTTGGAAAAGCTTGGTAAAAGTGTGCAAAAAGGTCCAATTACATGCCTCTAGGATAGCTCTAGAGTATACTCCCTTGTAAAAGGCTTCAAAAGAACCCACCAGTCTGACAGAATATGCAGTCACTGGTGAAATTAAAGATTTGCCACAATGAGCAGAACAAAAGAAAGTGGATTTGACATGCTAGTTAGCAATAGTTTGTTTTGAAACTGGGCTACAGAGGTTGATTTCTTGGAAATAGAAAGAGAAAACAACTGGGCAATCGTGCAGACTGACTTTGTCTTATCAAAGTATAATCTTAGCTATTTATGCACATCTATTAAGTGCAGGATTATGAGGTGGGAAAAAAAAGGAGATTGATGGCCTGATGGAGGGATAGTTTATCCACCACTTCAAGCATAAGACAGGGTTTGTCCCTCAAAGGTACTCCGTCTTTATGGTAGAAAAAGAAGGGATGGGATGACTTCAGGGTCTATAGTACAGCGACTCCTAGCTAAGGTAAAGGCAACTAGGAGTTTGGGTTTCCAAGAATTGCAGAATTTGAGAGAAGCAGAGGTGGTTAATTCAAATAGTGGAAAAATGAGTTTTTTCCAGAAAAAAAAAGTTAAGGTCCCACGAAGGATTAATAGCTTTCTTATGAGTTTAGGATGGAGTACACCATTCAGAAACTGTTTTACCTGTAGTCCAGACAGAATAGGAAGATCTGAGGTAAGAAATGGCTGAGAAATGTGCCTTGACTGCAGAATATGCCAGGTCAGCTTTTAAGAACTCACACCAATAAGATGGGACAATGGGGGTCCTGTTTAAGAGCATGACACCAAATAGAAAATCTCTTCTTCTTAGCTATGTTAAGGTTTCCAGTTAGCAGATTTCCTCGCCTCCTGAAGAACCTGAAGCATGTCATCAGAAAATGTGTGTCTGAAAGGGATCAGAATCCTACCATCCATTGTGTCAAGTTTTGAGATGACAGGCTGGGGTGAAGAAGGAAACCTTTCTGTTGTGTGAGCAAGTCCATTGACTGAAGTAGGTTGTGGTGATAACCCCCTAGCTAAGGGGCAGAGAAGGGAGAAAGTACAGTTGTGCACACTTACCATAAAAGTAGATGTTCATGTGTATTCACTGCTGCAGTCTTCACCTGTAGGTTATCTCTGCTGTAGTAGCCCTCGGCCGGCCCGAATACCAGAGTCCATTTTATTTTGCATCGACTAGCATCACCTATATTCTGACGTCAGGTCGTTAGTGCTATAAAGAAGGCAACAGACGTCATTGCATCAGTTGTTCTTGCCCTTACCCGTCAGAAGCACAAGAAAATAAGGAAAAGTGGTTCTGGTGGCTAAAAACCACCATGGGGAGCTTATATCCCCCTAGGGGAAGATGCTATATGGGAGATGGAGGGAGGGAAACCAGGACTGTGACACTGAATACACTCTAACATCTACACTTACGGTAATTGTACACAACTGTACTACGTTCCTCGTGTTTCACTGTTGCAGTCATCTCCTATGGGAGAATTCCCAAAGGTGAGGAGAGGGGTGGAAGGATAGGTTAGAGTCCTAGGCATGGGTCAGCAGGCCCTGCAAAACTGCAGGGGCAAACCTTGCCCTAGACTTAGGTAGGTGGTAATGCTTTGTAAATATATGGGCAGAGGTCCAGGTGGTAGCTTCCATGATATCCCTGGTGGGGACTCCTCTGAGGAAGGCTGTGAAAGTGGAGGCTACCCTAGTGGAATGGGTACAGACAGACTTGGGGGGGGGAGGTTCACATGCAGTCTGTAGCAGAAAGGGATACAGTGTGATATCCATTTGGAAATGGTTTGTCTGGAAATGGGCTTCCCCTCTGCCCCAGAGGCAAAGCTGACAAGTAGTTGGTCTGTTTTTCTCAATGGTTTAGTATGGTCCAGATAGTATCAGAGTTGTCTGTGCAGGTCTATTGAATGTAGAATTCCTTCCCTCTTATTTTGAGGGTTGGGAAAGAAGGTGGGGAGGTGAATGGCCTGGTTGGGGGTCACATCAGATACCACCTTAGGCATGAAGGAGGTGTTAATCCTCAGGGAGACCCTGTCTGCATGGAAAATAATGAAGGGCTCAACAGCCATGAGAGCTTGAAGTTCTGATGCCCTTCTCGCTGAGGTGATAGCTAGTAGGAAGGCAGTCTTCCAGGAGAGGTATTTCAATTCTGTAGAAGAAGGTTCGAAAGGAGAGAAGGTTTGTTTTTCTAGAACATAATTCAGGTCCCAGGGTGGCGTGGAGTCCTTCTGGGAGGTCTGATATTAGAAGCCCCTCTGAGGGCTTGCTTAATCAAAGGATGAGAAAAGAGGGGTGGGTCTGAATCATAATGGGCAGAACTGGCTGATGCATGGATTTTAATAGAGGAGAAAGAGAGGCCACTATTGAGCAACTTGGCTAGGTAATCCAAGATAAGAGGAATGGAAGGATGGGATGTACTGGCCCCTTTGGAGTGGTTCCAGGAGCAGAATCTTTTCCATTTCCCTGCATATGATTTTATGATGCTGGGCCTTCTGGACTCTGTGATGATGTCTAGGACTTGTCTGCTTAACAGGGACTCCTTGCTAGCCTTCAAGTTATTAGCTATGCTTTAAGGATGAGAGCAAGTCTGGGTGCAGTATCTTCCCCCTCACCTGGGTCAAGAATTCTGGGAACAGGGGAAGCTGCTTGGGGAGGCTGTACGGTCAGGCTGCACAATAAGGGGTACCAATGCTGCCAGGGCCAATCTGGAGCAATTTGGATGGCCTTTCCATCTCTCCTCCCTTATTTTGATCAGTACATTGGGAATAAGGGACAGAGGAGGGAACGCATACACAAAGAGTGAGTTCCAGGGGAAGGTCAAGGCATCCACCTTCCACGCTAGGAGGTGATAGTCCCTGGTATAGAACTTTTGCATCTGGTAGTTGAGGTGTGAGGTAAAGAGATCCACGTCCGGTGTCCTCCAATCCTGAGTGATTTGCAGAAAGATTTCCCTGTGGAGCTGCCATTCATGGGGGGTCAGTGATGTGACTTCTGCAAGCAAGCTGAATAAAGTAGAGAGGCAGGAAGCTCTGCTTTTCTGGTGATAGGAAGGCCAGTTGGGATACTGTGTCTAGCATAACTCCCAAGAAAATTATCTTCCTGGTGGGGTTTTGCTTTGATTTCTTCTCGTTGATAGTGAACCCCAGGGAAGTTCTGAGTGATTTGCCAAAGAGAAGATCCTGGAGCAGCTTTTCTTTGCACTCTGCCTAAATGAGGCAGTCGTCCAGGTAAGGGTACATCAGTACACTTCTCTGTCAGCAGAATGCTATGGCCAGGGCCAAGCATTTGGTGAATACTCTGGGAGCAGTAGAGAAGCCAAAGGGGAGTGTAGAGAACTGAAAGTGCTGTGAGCCTGCTCTGAAGTGCAGGAATTTTCTGCACAACTCCCTGATGGGGATGTGGAGGTAGGCATCTTTTAGGACTAGGGTCATTAGCAAGGCTTTTTGTTTCCCCTAGCATTGCCTATGAATCAGTAGTGCATTGCAAAGGTAGCATTTTGAATCTGGTGACCACCAGAGAGGTGTTCATAATGGAAAGATTCGGGATACGGTGCCAAGTGCCCTCTTTTCTGGGAACAAGGAATAGTCTGGAATAAAAGCCTTTGCCTGTCTGATCTGAGGGGACAGGCTCTACTGCTCCCTGGGATATAAAAGTTTGGACCTGTTTTGTTGCCTCTGCCCACTGATTTGGAGGCAAGTCTGGGTACCCTCTTGGAACTGGGATTTCGCCGAAAGAGAATTTGTATCCCTAAGAAATTATCTTTAAGACCCATTGGTCTTTTGTTACAGAAAACCAATTGTCTTTGAAGAGGGAGAGCCTTCCTCCTAGTTTTTGATGAGTGAAGGGAGGGCAGAGGCGGAGGAGAAGTCATTGTGAGTCCTTGCCATAGAAGGTTGGCTTAGAACTCCCTGCCTTAGAGATGAAAGTGGTCCACTGTTTGCTTTTCTGCTAGCCCTGGGATAGGGGTCTGGATGGTCTGTCCCTGTGAGGCTTACCTTGGCCCTGTCTGCTAGGTGAAGGGAAGGCCCAGTGCTAGAGGGAAAGTTACTGCTGAATCTGGGAAGTTGAAATATTTTACTGTTTGCATAGATTTTGTTTTGTCTTCCATGTTTTTAAGCACCTCTTCTGCTTTTTCCCCCAAACAAGCGCTCCTCATCTAGGGGTGCATCAATAAGTTTAGACTTGACATGATCAGGGAAAGGTTGTTCCTTCAGCCATGCTTGTCTCCTAATAACAGATTCTGTCACTGCTGCCCTGCTAAAGGCGTCTAGGGCATCATATTCACATTGTAATGAGTGTATGGCCACTAGACAGAGTGCAGTAAATCTGTTAACTCTTTTGAAGTGGCGCAGTCAGGAAAGGTAGCAATCTTCTGTTTTAATTGTTCCAAAGTGTCTTGGTGCTATTTTAAAATATGGAACTGACAACTGAGTGCTCTGATAGCTACGGTTGCAGAGGTGTATACTTTTATACCTCATCTGTCCAGAGCTCGAGTCCTTGTCAGAAGGAAGAGGATTCTTGGCAGAACTAGTCTTTGCTCCTTTAGGTCCATGTGTAATGACCTCTGGGTCTGCAGCAGGATTTCTTTACAGGTATTTGTCAGAATCCAGTACTCTGTAGTACCTGTCAGGTTTAAAGGGAGAAGGAAGGAGGGCGCTAGGGGCCAAGCTGGATTCATGGAAAACATCATCCACCACTTCTGAAGTAGGTGGGATGGCCAGGGGTCTGTACAATGAGCAGGTCCAGAAACTCTCTAAGTATTTTCTTACACTGTGGGAAGTCCTGAGATTCCCACTGGAAATGTTCCCTGAGGGAGTGAAGGATTTCCCCAAAGGAAAGGTCCTCTGGAGGGGAGGCAGAAGGGATGGATTCCTCTGCATCTGAATCCATATACGCAGTTAAGGGATGCTGTTCTTCAAAAACTGAATAGTCAGATTCCTCAGAATCCTGTTCTGTCAATTTCTGGAGAAGGGTGCCTTTTCCTTTTAGAAGAAGTGGTATGATTACCCCAGATAAGGGAGAGGAGATCCTCTGCCATTTTAAGGATTTGTGCTTGGGGTGGTGGAGCAGTAGCAAGATGGTGGCTAGAAGCAGATTTCCTATGAGTGGCCTGGCTTCTAGGCCAGAGAGAATCTGTTGGTCTGAGAGAAACGGTAGTTGGATGAGAAATCTTTTTTTGTCTAGAATCAGTAGTGCAAAAGGCCTCCTTGGAAGCTGGTGCCTGCATCGCAGCTCTAGACCCAACTGAAGCACAGACAGCCAAAGACTCGGAAGATGAAGATTTCTGCGGCATACCGGACTCCGAAAGGGTCTCGCTAGAGGCCTGCATAGATACTGAATTGGGCATCAGGGGCTGCGAAAGTGCCTCACTGAATTCTGGAGAACTGACTACTTTGCTTAGCGGTAGCATCATCAGAAGGCTTAGACTTGTGTGGTCTGCCTCTATCTTTATCTCTACGTTTTTTCAGAATGTCCACAGAATGTTGGCTGATGGACACCATATAGGAATGCAAAGGAGGAACACAAAAATAACGGTCTACAAAAAGAGCTCTACGACGAATGGTTCTCACATTAAAGAGGGCATAGAACCGGCAAAGGGGGACATCGTGGTCTGGGCCTAAACAAGTGATGCAATAAGAATGGAATACTCTGTGTGGGATCTGCATCCTATAGGTGAGACAATTGTTAACTTTTCGGACATCTGTTAGTGCAAGAAAAAAGGATCCCCAATGGGGTACTTAGCTTTAGACGTTTTCAGCTGAAATTCAACTTCTGGTAGTGACCGACCGGCACTCGTGCGAACTGCTTCTGCTACAGGCTCCACGGCAAGAAAGTCCAATGTAATGACGTCGGCTGCCTTGATTTATAGCACTGACGTCAGACTACAGACTATGGCAGCCGACAAAAAAAATTGACTCTGGTATTTGGGCCGGCTAAGGGCTGCCACAGCAGGGATAACCCACAGGTGATGACTGCAACAGTGAAACACAAAGAACATCCAATGTTGCTTCATCCAAACGAAAGTCATCAGTAGGATCTTTGGTTTGGCTCTCTGGATCTTTAGTAAGACCTCTGAGAGAAGTGAAGTGGAGGGAAGGGATACATCTGGTTTTAAATTCATTTTGAACAGTCTGTATCTGCCTTGACAAAGGTTGTTAAGCCTGTATTAGTAATTACAGTACACAGTTGCACTCCATTTTGCTGTTTAACTGGTCTGGTCTAACTGTTGGTATAAAACAAGAAGTTATGTACTCACCATAACGTTCGATGTATGTAGTCCATCTCGCCTCACATTCTTACCCGTGGGTTCGGAGCCGAATCTCGGCACCGACTCGGCCATACTCTAGCTTGAAGTCTTCAATTGCCTCATGGATTAACAGATATCCCATGGTGCAACGCGCCTATTCCCCAGATCTTGTTTGCAGTGAGCTCACATCCACACACACGCACGCACACACACACACAAAAACACACGCAAAAACACACGCACACAAAAACACACACACAAAAACACATTCAGAGGAAGAACCAACTCAACCTATCAAGAAGGAGTGCTGAAACCAGAGACTCGACCGCTATGTCCACAAGGATGGGGTAGGTGGGTGGGTTATTAAGAACCTGAGGCGAGTTGGGACTACATACATCGAACGTTATGGTGAGTACATAATTTCTTGATGTTATATAGCCCAATCTCGCCTACATTCTTACCCACGGGACAGTGTCCCTACACCTAGACCTTGGGCGACTCCCTGGAAAACACTCCTGAGCACTGTGGAACCAAATGAGGATCTGTCCCTTGATACCAGATCCAATTTGTAATGAGTAATAAAGGTGCGAGGAGATGCCAAAGTAGCTGCAGCACAAACATCATCCATAGACATCCTAGCCTGAAAGGCAGTAGAAGTAGCCACTGAACGTGTAGATTGAGCCTTTACCTTGAAGGGTAGTTCCTTGCCATTCGAAGAATAGATGAAGGAAATGCAGCTAGAAATCCATCTGGACAGAGTTACTTTGGAAACTGAAGTCCCTAGTCTGTTTTCCGAAAAGGAGACAAAAAGTTGGTCAGATTTTCTAAAATCTTTTGTTCTATGTAAATAGAAACGTAATTGCCTGTGGACATCCAGCTGATGAAACTTAAATTCTGCCTTGTTAGAAAATACAGGGAAAAACACAGGCATAGACTGGTTGAGGTTGACCACTGAAGCAACCTTAGGCATAAAGGAAGGATTAGGTCTTAGCAAAACCCTATCCTTGTGAAATATCAAGTAAGGGGGCCGGACTGACAAAGCTTGGAGTTCAGAGATCCGCCTAGCCGAAGTGATGGCTATCAAAAAGAGTCTTCTAAGACAAAAATTTTAGGTCACAGGTTGCAGAGGGCTCAAAAGGAGGTGAGGTAAGCTACTGTAGCACAAAATTAAGGTCCCATGGCATAACAGGATCAAAGACCGGAGGTCGTACTAGCATAGTCCCTTTGAGAAAGGCCCTACAAAGTCTATGCACCATTATATTGGGTTCATTAGCAACATGAAAAGTAGATATAGCTGCCAACTGTACTTTAATAGTTGCCGCAGCAGATCCCTGACTAAACAGTTGAGATAGAAACTCTAAAATCGATGAGATGGGAGCTGTATAGGGATCAATCTGTCTTTCATGAGCCCATATGGAAAATCTCTTCCACTTACTGGAATAAATCTTCCTAGTATAAGGCTTGTGGGAGGAAGACAGAATATGAACCACCTCCGGTGAAAAATCATGAAGCCTGACTAGGGACGGAATTGGAGTAGCCTTTCTGTCAACCTGAGGGTTTGGATGGAGGGTGGAGCTGCCCTGACATACGAGTCAACAGATCCAGCTCTGGGTCCAGAATCCACAGCTCGTCCATTAGATAAGGGTGAAGAAAGGGAAACCAGATCTGACGAGGCCAGTGCAGAGCAATCAGTATCATTTTGCTTCCCAAAGACTGTGCTTTCTGAATAACCTTCACTATCAGGGGAATTGGAGGGAAGGCATAGAGAAGACCAGAGGGCCAATTGTGAACTAGAGCGTCCCTGGGTGTTTCCCCTTCCAGGGGAATAAGGGTGAAGTAGCTGCTGTATTTGGCATTGAGGGGGCTGGCAAATAGATCACAGCAAGGCTGACCCCATCTGCGGAAAATCCATTCCGCCACCTGTTCGTTCAGGGACCACTCGTGAGGCATCACAATAGCTCTACTCAGCCTGTTGGCAATCACGTTGGACTTCCCTGGAATGTGCATTGCCACCAGAAAGCAATGGGAAGATACTGCCCACTGCCACACTCGAAGAGCCTCTCTGCAAAGGGGATACGACCTGGTTCCTCCCTGTTTGTTCAGATACCAGACCACAGACATGTTGTCAGAGTGGCTTGCAATTGTTCCAAGAGGAAGAAAGCTGTGAAGTGCTTGCAACGCTAATAGCACCACTCTCATCTCTAAGACATTGATATGCAAATGGATCTCGTGTTCCTGCCACGTGCCTTGGACAGTCCTGCCGAGAAAAAGCCCCCAATCTGGGAGACATCCACGGTCAAAGTGGCAATCAGAGGAGGAACAACGAAAGGCATACCAGTGTTGAGACTGCTGGTCTGAAGCCACCAGCGCAGATCCTTCTTGCACCTGTCGGTTATTACAATAAGATGGGAGAGAGGAAGGTGCTGAAGAGGACCATTGGCCAAAAACTAGCCACTGAAGAATCCTCATGTTAAGTCTTGCAAGAGGGACTAGCATAATCGTGGAGGCCATGGTACCCAACAGCTGGAGGACCATTTTTGCCTTGACCTTCTTCAGTGGTAGTAGAGCTTAGACTTGTTGCTGTAAAACTTGAATTCTCTCTTCTGGCAGGAAAACCTTCATGAGCACTGTATCTAATTCGGCGCCAATAAAGGTGACACGCTGCGAGGGCAACAATACAGACTTTTCCCAAATCAAGGTGATTCCCAGACTTTGGCACAGTGCAACAGTGGCGTCCCTGGTCTGTAGTAGTAGATGTCTGGTGGTAGCAGACAGGAGCCAGTCGTCCAGGTATGGAAACACTTGGAATCCCATACATCTCAGGTGAGCAGTTACCACTGCCATGCATTTGGTGAACACCTTGGAGGCTGTGGTGAGACCAAAGGGCAGGGTGCGAAACTGAAAATGACTGGTTCCCAGCCGGAAGCGTAGGTGACTTCTGGATGCCCTGTCCATTTTTATATGGTAGTAAGCATCCTTGAGGTCGATGGAGCACATCCACACATCTTTCCCTAATAACGGGAAAATTGACTAATGTGACCATGAGGAACTTGAACTTCTCTACATGAAGGTTCAAACTGCTGAGATCCAAAATGGGTCTCAGGTCCCCTGTTCTTTTCGGCACCAAAAAAAAATCTGGAGTAAGACCCTAATCCTACTTGGTCTGAGGGGATGGGCTGGATGGCTCCTTTTAACAGCAACTTTTGAACTTCTAAGGTTGCGGAATCCCTTTGACTGGGTGGAACATCTGGGATTCTTTTGTTTGGAGGAGGAAATGAAAGAAAGGGAATGTGATGACCTCTGGAGATTATCTCTAATACCCACTCGTCTTTGGTGATGTCTCGCCAGGCTTCTGGGTATAGAGAAATGCGACCCCCACTGGCACCAGAGACTCGCAGTCTGGCCTCCTCTCAGGAGCGCTGGTAGGGGGGAGCCACAAAAGGAAACGCGGTCCCCCTGGTTACGCGGGTCTCCCTTGCCTGAATTTCCACCCCCTCCTCTGCCTGTGGAGGGGGAATCACTCTGTGCGTCGTGAAAAAAACCTCTGCCATTTTCTAAACCATATTCTCCCACCCTTCTGGCCCTTGGGATAAGGTCTAGAAGGCATGGAAAAACAGACTCCCATGGCAGACAGGGTTTTTCCCTCCTGCTCGCACCTAGTGAGAGTATCCTTCACCTTCGTTCCAAATAAGGATGAACCAGAGGGGTCCCTTAAGTCGTCTTTTGACAATATCTCTTTTTGAGATCCAAAATGGGTCTCAGGTCCCCTGTTCTTTTCGGCACCAAAAAAAAATCTGGAGTAAGACCCTAATCCTACTTGGTCTGAGGGGATGGGCTGGATGGCTCCTTTTAACAGCAACTTTTGAACTTCTAAGGTTGCGGAATCCCTTTGACTGGGTGGAACATCTGGGATTCTTTTGTTTGGAGGAGGAAATGAAAGAAAGGGAAGGTAGACTTGAAGGCCTCCATGAAGTTGCACAGGCGCATCCAGGAGGGTCTTAAGAGAAACTCCGGAACCCGCAGCCCTGCTCGCTCCATCGGCTGCGTACGAGATCAGCCTCATGAAGGAGTTAGCAGTAGAATTTAGGGTAGACATCTGTGCATTGGCTTTCTGAGCCACAGCATCAGAAACGTTACCCTGTAGAGAATCTCCCAACCAACTCCTTTAACAGATCTCTCTGAATCCATGTAAAATGTGGTTCAGCAATAGCAGTGTAAAGGCCGCTGAAGAGAACACACGCTTCCCATACCTGTCCATAGCCCTGGACTCCTTGTTAGGGGGGATGGACGGTAGATGAAGTTTCTGCAAGTTCCGTCTTTGTGGCTGCTGCCACCACCATGGCATCTACTGGAACGCCTTTTGAAAGAAATTCTCTATCAGGGGGAGCAGACAAAAACTTGTTGGGTCTCCTAGGGACCAGTTCCACAGTGTCCGGAGTTTCCCACACCTTTCGACAAATGAGGTGCAGGAGTGCGTCTAATGGGGGAGAAACCCAAGAGGCGGAGAACTGGGAACCAAAGGCCTTCAGGAACACAGACTCCTCCTCAGATACGGCTTTAGATGGCCAGTCTCCTCTCTATCTCAGTATTTCCAAGATATCTGAAAAAGAGATATTGTCAAAAGACGACTTAAGGGACCCCTCTGACTCCTCGAGGTCGGTGTCAGATGTGCGGGACTCAACTTGGGAGTCAATGTGCTGCCTCTTGCACACTCTTTCTGGGTGGCTCCTCAGGTAAAAAACCCGGGGAGGCTTCAGAAAGCTGGGGACCACTCATGGAGGTATCCTGAGGCCTTAGGTCTCCGCTGTCCCTGGACAGAGGGTGATCTGATACTGATATCGGTGCTGGAAGGAGAAGAGTGTTGGTACCGTAGGATGCAGCTGACGATTTGGCCAGCACACTCCTCATGACCTCGAAGGCTGATCCCCCGGCTCCGAAGGTCGACTAACCGCAGAAGACAACCTAAGAGCAGAGGAAATAAGGTCCGAAGCCGTTGTCGGGTCCACACTCACCCGAGCCGAAGCGCCAAGAGGAAGGCTCGGAGCCAAAGAAGACTGACCTGATACCTCCCTCTCTGCTGCGACCAGAGAGCTGTGGACCCTGGACCCAGTGGACGGCACCGACGGGGTCAGAGTTGAGATAAAAGCCGAGTCGCCAGAAGGGGCAAATTGAGAAGATCTCGATGCATCAGACAGAACTGACAGCTCTAGCTCCGAAGAAAGGTCCGGAGGAAGAAAAGCCAAAGATGAAGGGAAAATGGGCTCTGGAGCCGAAAGCAATTTAGCCAGCACCGATGACTGAAGCAGCTTCTTCACCACTCTATCGATATTATCATCGGAAAGTGTCCTGGAGAATATAGAGGACATGGTCGGGGATCTGGATCTTCCTATGGAGGGAGACCTACGAGTAGGGGAGACCGGTCAAAAAACTGGAGACTGGCTCCGAACTTGATATCTGAGCTCGGGTCCAATAAACCAGGAGCCGAAGTAGATATCATAGAAGCACTGTCTTCTATCGGCTCTGAAGCCTGTGGAGCTGAAGAAGCTATAGTTGTCTTAATAATTTTCTCCGGTGGCTCCGAGGAGACTAATGCAGCCGGACAGCGCTTCTTAGATTACTTTTTATCCAACTTTTTATCTGATTTGGGAGAAGACTTTGAACTGGAGGATCTCTCCAAATCCTCTTCAAAAGATGGTTTCATCAATCCTCTCAAAATCAGCTTGTTCTTCCTCTCTTGCAGCACGCGGGGGCTAAAAGTGTGACAGAACAAGCAGGATTCCTGTAAATGAATATCCCCAAGCAATACACACATACAGAATGCCCATCTGTCAGAGACATTTTGTTGTTCGACTTAACACACTTTTTGAAGCCCGAAGGCCTGTGCTCTTTAGACTCCTTGGACAAGTTGAGACAAGAACACACACACACACACACACACACACACAGGAAAACGGTAGGGGCACCTTCACCACAGAAAAAATAAGCGTGGGAAACTAGCCTCTAACTCAAATGGCCTAGAGACCGCAAGGTAACTACAGGGAGGACTAGGTCCTCTAAGTTAAACGGGCCTAGCCCAGGAAAAAACCAACAGGGGAACAACCAACAGTCACACCACAAAAATAACGCTGCCAAGGGGGATTAAACTGGTAAACAAAGAACCACAGGAAAAACCAGGGGAGGACTAGGTCCTCTAACTGAAAAGGGCCTAGCCCGTAAACAACAGGTAAAGCGGGATACCAGAAGAGACACTAAACTGCTAAAAGTAAAATTACACACACTAGCTATTAAAATAGCTTTTGGAGCTACTAAATTGAACAAAATATAGTAAATTTGTACTTAGCCACAGCCAAGAGCGAGACCACGTCCGAGCTGTATGAGCGGCAAACGAGATCTGGGGAATAGGCGCATTGCACCATGGGATACCTCTTAGCCACGAGCCAATTGAAGACTTCAAGCTAGAGTATGGCCGAGTCGGAACCGAGGTTCGGCTCCGAACCCACTGGTAAGTATGTAGGCGAGATTGGACTACATAACATCTTAAGTTTCATCCTTATTTACTGATTATTTTGTCAGGCTATTTCAGGACTAGTCTTTGCATTAATGCAGCTTCACACCATTGGGGTGCTGTGGTGGTGTTCTTAAATCCAGTGTACTTATTACTGCCTGCCTCTTATGATAATGAGTGCATAATTCCCTTCCTCTCCCCATTTTCTGGCTGTTGACAATAAGAACCCAAGTATCCTTTGCAAAATCTTTCTCCTTCAGCTACTCACCCAGCTAGAAGACATTTGATAAAATTGCTGAAAATTGTATTGTATCGATGCAACCTGCACCAATTTTAAAACTAAAATTAGTTTAAAAAAAAAAAAAAAAAAAACATCATTAATTTACTGGTTTCTTGCTGGTGGCAGAAAGTGCTTTCCAGGTTAGTTGCTTTGTAATAAACTTTAAATCTATCCATCCGTCCACAACCCCTTTTCCCACATTTTTGCACATGGAGTCAAGGTGTCACCTAAATAGTGACAATCAAGTACAGCCATGGTTTATTCGGCTGTTGGTTAGCCCTGCCACGGTAGTTCTTCCACACCATACACTCGCACACACCCACTCATACCTATGGCCAATTTAGTGTGTCCAATCCACCTACTGCATGTTTTTGGAATATGGGAAGAACCTCATGAAATGTTGTAATGTAGATGGGTAAACTACAAACAGCAAGCCACTTCCATACTCCTCCAGCATTCCATGAGTGGCTATATTGTTCATATACACCAGTATCTTGCACATTAAAAACTGTTGCACAAAGAAAGAATATTCTGGAAATGAGGCAAGAACATTTGCTTGCAATCCTTCAACACTTCCCCCAGCTCTTGCAAGGTTTCAAATAAAATGGCGGCATCAGGGCCAAATAACAGGTTCCTATTTAAAGGACAATCAAAGAAGCTTGACTTTACTGTCCTCAGGGAGGGAACTGACAGCGTAGCTTCCCAAAACTAACTATTGCAGCTGTTCTGGAGTAATCTTTCACTGCATCACAGATTTCATGAAAAGAGAAATAATCCAGCACCCTGAGCATGAGTAGCAATAAAAAACTTTTATTATGAACCAAACCGGTTTCAGCAACTAGCTTTCTTCAGTGGCTTATTTGAAAACTCATGATAAGTCTTACTGATAGGAAATACTGAGTGACCTGACATCACTTCCTGCATACCAACAATATAACCACAAAAACAAATACAAAAAAATGTTAATGTAATAAATTGACAGCGAATAAATGCAAAAGTTAGAACATACAATTGATTTAGACAAATAATGTTATATAGTTACAGCCATCCATGATACAATAATGTGGAATGGCATGTAGATACTAATAAATGTAATGACCTACATGCAAATAACCAAAAAAATATTTCTGACATAATACAGTTATTAATATAATATAATAGTGACTGATAACACTATATAATTCATTGCAGTTTGTCATTAAGACCTGGTGGAAACAAACCACCTAGTTTGACTATCCATTTGGTTTCCTTGTTACCCAATAATTTGTGCCATCCTGTTTTATACATTCTGTTACCAACAATTCTGTCAATACAAATAAAGGAAAATTGGGCCGTTTTGTGTATGATAGAATGTTTGAATAGTGCATTGGTAGGCCTAGCATTTCTGATATCCCCCCTAAGTGTTCAGAAATGCAAATAAGAAACTGTCTAGACGTTTGTCCAATACAGAAGGCCCTGCATGTGCATGTAGCTAAATAGATCACCCAGTCCGTACTACAATTGGCAAAATGTTGGATATCATAAATCTTGCCTGTGTTTTTGCTAGTGAATTCTTTAGTGGTGAAAACAAATTTGCAAAAGGCACAGTGACCACAACGGTGACAGCCTGTTAATTTGTCCCCCAAAACAGTGGTCTGAATCCTAGAAACAGATTTCATGTTACATCTAGCCATTTGTGAAGCCTAAGCCACCATAGACCTGGACAGCTGTCTTCTGACTAGTCCTTCCACAGAAGAAAAAGATCAAATTATACAGAAATAAATGGAATTTGTGGGAACAACACATGCAGAATAATGTTCAGGACGAGTGAGGTTTCAGGGAAGGCAGGAATTGAGAAATTTATGTAATGTTGGAGTGAATGTTGGTTTTTAAGAAAGAAAACATGCAATGAAGAACACATGTAAATGGAAAATGTTAATATGGCTTGTTTTTTATTAACGTATGCTGGACTTGGTTTACTGAACGTGATGAAAAAAAATATTCGGTACTTACGTATTATTGCAACCACATTCCAAACTTGCAAGCGTTCTTCATGTCATGGTCATGTGCTTCATTTTGCTATAAAGGCATCTGCCCTTGGTTGGAAATATTATGCGATAATACTCAAGTGCAGATATTTCTTTTTTTTTGGTTTTCATATGGATGGTCCCTTGCAGTGTAAGTCAAATGCTTCAGCTGGGCCGTTGCCGGGGACTGTACTTGTACACCTTATTCAGAACTGTGCTGCTCAGCTGCTTAAGTCAACTTATGCAGCACAAAGTACAATTGTGTACCTATCATAAATGTAGATGTTCGAGTGTATTCACTGTTGCAGTCATTACACTTGGGTTATCCTGCTGGCAGGCGACCCACAGTCGGCCCGAGTTCCAAAGTTTTAGTCCGGCATCGGTTGCTGTCGCCTCTTCCCTGACGTCAGTGTGCCAGGGGTATAAAAGATGCAACCGACGCCATTTTCTTCAATATGTCAGGTGCCCCCAGATAGGAAGGCTGGAAAGATAAAATTATGCCAATAAAAACAAGCATATATTACTACAAACATTACCTTCATCTACAAGCAAATACATCACATAGGTGGTATAGAGTTGAGAAGTACAGAAAAGTTCCAGCAATGAAAAGGGGGATGGAGGGTGGGTATCCTGGACTGCAACAGTGAATACACTCGAACATCTACATTTATGGTAGGTAGACAACTGTACTATGTTCATCGTGTTTCACTGTTGCAGTCATTACACTTGGGTAGAATCCCAAAGCTGAGGATGGGCAGCTGGGTCTAAATTGGATTTGGAGAGGCTACCAGGCACTGCAGGACTGCAGTGGCAAAGCCTGCTCTTTATTTAGAGTAGAGAGGTAAGTGGTAGTGCTTGGTGAAAGTGTGCACTAAGCTCCAGGTTGCAGCTTCTAAAATGTCTTTGGTTGGTACCCCTCTGAGGAAAGCTGCTGAAGTGGCTGCTGCTCTGGTAGAATGTGGCCTAATGCCCTTAGGCACTGATTTGCCATGTTGTGCATAACAGAAGCGGATGCTTTGTAATAGGCTTTCCTTGTGATCCTGCAGCATAGGCTACAAACAATTGCTGTTTTTCTGAAAGCTTTTGTTTTGTCCAAGTAGAATTGTAGCTGTCTGTGTATATCCAAAGTGTGCAGAAGTCTCTCCCCTTTATTCTGGGGATTTGGGTAGAAAGTTGGTAAATGAATGGTTTGGTTCAAGGCCTCATTGGAGACCACTTTTGACATGAATGTTGGGTTTGTCCCAAGAGAAACCCTGCCCTGATGAAAAATGATGAAAGGTTCCACAGCCATTAATGACTGCAACTCAGACTCTTCTTGCTGAAGTTATTGCTAGGAGCAGAGAAGTTTTCCATAAGAATTTCAGTATCAGCTCTGCTGGCTGGTTCAAAAGGAGGCAGTGTGAGTTTTTCTAATACAAAATTGAGATCCCAAGTTGGTACTTTTGCTCTCCTTGGGGGTTTTATATTTTTTGCTCCACTGAGGTACTGTCGTAGTAGCGGATATGAAAAAATCGGAGGTTCCGTATTGTAATGAGCTGAAATGGCAGAGGCATTGATTTTAATTGATGAGAAAGATAGGCCTTTGTCCAGCATCTCAGTTAGGTATTGTAAAATCTGAGGTATATTTGAGACAAGTGGTTCGAGCCCTTGTGCCTGGTTCCAAGCACAGAATCTCTTCCATTTTTCTGCGTAAGATTTCCTTGTGCTGGGCCGCCTGGCTTCTAAAATGACATCCATAACAGCTTTAGAGAGAGGTGCAGTCTGAGTGGCTAAATTACCTGCCATGCTACCAGATTTAAGGTTCTGAGTTGACTGTGCAGAATCTGATTGTCTTGTTGAGTCAGAAGATGAGGAATTTGAGGTAGAAGCCAAGCTGGGCCTTGAGACAAGCTCTTGGGTACCAGTGCTGGCGTGGCCAGTCTGGGGCAATCAGGATAATTTTTGGCCTTTCTTGTCTGACTTTTAGGAGTACTTTGGTAATAAGAGGCATCGGAGTGAAGGCATAGACTGTCAGGCCTTTCCAGCTGAATGATAGAGCATCCACTTTCCATGCTTGAGAGTGAAATTCTTGTGCAGAATTTCTGTATTTGGTAATTGTGAGGGGAGGCAAAAAGATCTATGTCTGGGCGTCCCCATTTCCTCGTTATGCTGAACACCTGTGGATTTAGTTTCCATTCGTGAGGATCCATGAGATTTCTGCTTAGTTTGTCTGCCAGTGTACTTTTTGTTCCTGGCAGGAATTGAGCCTGCGGATGTACTTGACAGGTCAGTCTTGTGTTCCTCAAAGTCATGGCTTGTCTGCATAGGGGGCAGGAATGTGTGACCCCTTGCTTGTTTATGTACCACATAACTGTGGTATTGTCAGTCTTTATCAATAGTTGTCCTGGATATAGTAGGTCCTTGAAAGCTGTCAGGGCATTCTGTACAGCTAGCATCTCTTTTTGATTCATGTGAAGATGCATTTGTTCCTTGGGCCACGTGCCATGAATACATTTTCCTGCCATATGTGCCCCCAGGCATAATCCGATGCATCCGTTGTTATTGTCTGCCTGACTGTGGGTAAGGTGAAAGGCTATCCCTTGTTGTGATGACAGGCCTGGGACCACCATCGAAACTCCTGTTGTAGGCAGGGAATTAAAGTTATGATAGTCTCCAGGTTGTGACAATGCTGAGTCCAAACACTTTTTAGATACCATTGTAGTTTCCTCATATGCAGTTTTGCATATGGAATTAGTAGAATGCAGAATGCCATGAAGCCCAGGGTTTGCAGAAGTTTTCTTGCAGGGAGCTGGGTTTTTGTTGCCATCATTTGAAAGTAATGAGTCAGTTGCCTTTATTTGTCTGGCGTGAGATAAGCCATCTGGGCAGTTGTATTTAAGCTTGCACCCAGGAATATTATCTCTTGAGAGGGCACTAGTTTTGATTTATTTTTGTTCACTGTGAACCCTAGGCAAATTAGTAATCTTTTTACAAACGCCAGATGCTTTAGAAGAATGTCCTTGCTCTCTGCTTGAATAAGGCAGTCGTCCAAGTAGGGATATATTTGAATTCCTTTTTGTCTGCAAAATGCAATTACTGGTGCCAGGCATGTTGTGAAGACCCTGGGCGCAGTAGATAAGCCAAAGGGCAGTGCAGAGAATTGGTAATGCATTGAGCCTGCTATGAATCTGAGGTATCTTCTGCAAGATTTTCTGATTGGGACATGCAGGTATGCCTCCTTGAGGTAGAAAGTAACTAGCCAAGTCTTCTTGCACAGCATGGGCAGAAGCTGCTGTAGTGTTAACATTTTGAATCTTGGAACATCCAGGAAAGTATTTAGGACTGACAGCTCCAGTATTGGTCTCAACGCTTTGTCTTTTCTGGGTACTAAGAAAAGTCTTAAGTAAAATCCTTGTCCCTGTTCTTGCTGTGGAACTCTTTGAATAGCTCCCATGTCCATGAGAGCAGCAATCTGTTTTTGCACCTTTGCCCATTGGTTTTGTGGCAGGTCTGGCATACCTTTTGATTCTGGAAGGGTGTGAAAGTAGAACCTGTAACCCTGAGACACAATATTCAGTACCCATTTGTCCTGGGTGATTATGTGCCAGTTTTTTTAAGAAAAGTGCTAGCTTTCCCCCTAGGGGTGCTGCCAAAAGTTAAGTGCTTGGCATCTGTAGAGGGAAGTCATTGGGACTGTTTCCTATAAGGCTGTGATTTGTCTTCACCTTCTTTGGGGGCTGAAGCACCCCATTGTTTAGGTCTGTAGGAGCCTTGGGGCTGAGATCTGCCTCTTGGGCGTCTGTATCTGCCTCTTTGTGGCCTGTCTGACACTGGAAAGGACCAATTTTTTGAAGGCCAGTTTCTGCTAAATCTAGGTGTTTGAACCTGTAAGAAATCCTTCACTGTCTGCATTGATTTTGCTTTATCCTCCATTTTCTTTAACACCTCTTCTGCCTTAACACCAAACAAAGTATCATGCTGTAGTGGAGCATCCAATAATTTTACTTTAACATGGTCAGGTAAACTTTGTTCTTTCAACCAAGCATGCCTTCGAGTAACAGAGCCTGTAACTGCGGCTCTACAAGAAGCATCTAATGAATTAAAACCACATTGCAGAGTATGCTTTCCCACTTGTTCAACTGCATGCAATAAATCCTGCATTTCCTTACTGTCAGGACTTTCTGAATTTGAAACCATTTTCTGTTTTAACAATAACATGAGGTACTGTTGATATTTAAGCATGTGAAACTGGCAATTTAAAGCCATTACAGCTGAAGTAGCAGAAGCGTAAACTTTTTTTTCCCCCATCTGTCCAGAGCTCTGGAATCCCTATCCGAGGAGAAAGGATTTTTAGCAGTGAAAGCCTTAACCCCTTTAGGACCCTGGGAAATTGTTTCTGGGTCTGCAGCGGGGTTCCTGTAAAGAAATTTATGAGAGTCAGGGACCCTGTAGCACCTGTCTGGCTTGACTGGTGCAGGAGGTAAAGAATCAGGGGACAGACTGGATTCAGAGAAATCATCATCAACAATATCAAGCACAGGGGGGATAGCCAGGGGCCTGTGCTGAGGCAATAAAAGGTAATCTCTGAGCCTTTTCTTGGATTCTGAATAATCCTGGCTCTCCCAATGGAAATGCTCCCTCATGGTGTGCAGGGTTTCCCCAAAAGAATAATCCTCAGGCAGAGAGGCTGAAGGTATAGACTCTTCAGCATCAGAGTCCTCATAGGGAGGGAGAGAATATCCCTGATCAAAAGAGGAATCAGAGGAAACATAAACCTGGTCAGAGGAATCATAATCAGTGTCCTGCCTAGGCCTTTTGTCAGGAGGGGGATGGGAACCCCTGATTAAAGTAATTAGGTCTTCGGCCATTTTAAGCATCTGTTTCTTTGTCATAGATGACTGTTCAGGAGAATGCTGTACTTGTTTCCTAGTCTTAAATTGGTGTTTTTGACTTTGCCTTGGCTGCTGTAGTGGGCTTAATTGTAAGCTGTGAAGGTCTGAAAACACCCTCAGAAGCCAATGCCTGCTCAGCGGCTCCGGACCCATCTGAGAGCTTAGTTTTCGTAGGCCCAATACCTAGAGTTTCCACAGGCCTCGGTGTCTCCATGTGGCTGTCGGTTATGGCCTGTGGATCTGAGGTAGCGGGTGTCAGGGGCTGCGAAAGCACCTCGCTGAGAACTGGCGATTGGCCTAGAAGAGGCTTAGTCTGTGTTGGACCTCGGATGCCTGTCCTTTTCTTTGTCTTTGCATTTTTTTATAAATTCCGGTCGTTGGTTGCTCTGACGGCATTATGTAATTAAACCTTTGGCCAAAATAATGTAAAGCAAAATCAAACCGACTGTTAATAGTGCGTTTATTGAATCTAGCACAAAACTGACAACTGGTAACGTCGTGGTCAGGGCCTAGGCAAGGAATACAGTAAGAGTGAAAGTCCTTATGAGGTATTTGCTTCCCACAAGAAATACAATTATTAACTTTTACTGACATCAGTCTGGAGCAAGAAAAGTTTCCAAACGGGGTACTTGGCTATACTGAAGACTTCGGTTCTGAAACTCAATTTTGAAAATCTCAGGAGTTGGACGACCGGCACTTGCAAACTTCTTTTGCTACGGGCACCACGCGGCAAGAAAGACTGAAGAAAATGGCGTCGGTTGCATCTTTTACACCCCTGGTGAACTGACATCAGGGAAGAGGTGACAGCAACCGATGCCAGACTAAGACTTTGGAACTTGGGCTGACTGCGGGTCACCTGCCAGCAGGATAACCCAAGTGTAATGACTGCAACAGTGAAACATGATGAACATCTAAAGAATGTAATCTGCTAACTGTGATGGGGAAAGTGGGGGGTGTGTGCTGTTGCCTCCTTGGTCAATCGGATGCCATAAATTTACAAATATGCAAAATTACAGTTGTCAACCTTTACTGCTTCCAACTATTTCAGGAAGACTGCCATTATACACGTACTTGCAACAAGTGAAAGTCTGCCATGACACAAATGTTATGAAAGACAGCCCATTTTAAAAGGAGACCGTCCCCATTCCCAGGGTGGGTGCAGGCAGTTCTTTCTTGGGCTAAACAGAAGTCCTGCCTGCTGCGACACAAGCAATTGTTTTATACTTTTCTGGGATGAGAAACGTGCTGAGTTACAGCTTTTGAATGCATTATGCACCCGAACATGTTTTCTTAGTGCATTACATTTTAATTTCTTTTTCAACACTTGGGTTTTCAGGGGAAAAAAGAAAGTGTGGTACTTGGCGATCTGGTACTTAAGTATTATTCTCTTGCACTGCACGCACCCTGGGAATGATAACTGTCTCCTTTTAAAAATGGGCTAGTCTTCATTACATTTCTGTTAAGGCAAACATTCACTTGTTCCAAAGACATCGCTAATTACGGCTGCTCTGAAATGCCCTTGCGTGCCGGTTTCTTTGCTTTTAAGCATTCTGCAGTTAAACAAATTTTCTTACCTTTGTTCTTTTTGAACAATTGAGTTTTCAGGGGAAAAAGGAAAACGTGGTACTTGGAGATGCCATTGCGAATTACAGATCCTCAAAATATGGTTGCGATAATACTTAAGTACCAAATATTCTTTCTTGCCTTGTCACTGACACCCTATTTAACAGTTACTGAAACATTAGCCACTCCCCAGTGTAGTTAAAATACTTTTAACATACTTTAAAAGTATTTAAAAAAAAATTCTAAGAACAGCAAGAAAAAGCTGTTTTACTTAAGTTACTTATTCTGCTCATTTAGTTTTCTCCTGCAAAGTAAGAGCACTAAGTAGAATTCGTAAGTTTCAGCTCACCTACAAAATAAAACAAAAGCAGAATCCTTCTGGATTTCTTTGCCCACTACTTCTAGTGCTTCAACAGTTTACCTATCAATACATGTAGCAAGTGGAAGAACTGTAAATTATCAGTCCTGATAAGTTCACTTTGTTTTCGGTCTTCTTCACATTCTTCAACTTCTCTCAATACAGACATCTGGTTAAAATCAAAGTTTCTTCAGCTTCTTCTGTCAGTTCTGGGCTTCCCTCTGTTACTCAAGCCTCTTTAGGGATAACGCAACAAATTTTCTTCCAGCACAAGATATCCGACACCCCCCACGTCCTTTTCTGGTCTCCACAGCATCTTGGTTTAAAGTAAAATGAACTTTTTCACCTCCTCTAAAGCCTACTCTGCCACAACATAGATTTAACACACTGGGGAAAAAACTATTCAACAGTTTCTATTTCTTATCAGCCTCTCAACTGTCCCTGTCTGCGTTACCGAGTTGAGTCATTTTTTTACTCTAACATACAATAAATAAATCATTTTGCACAAACACCCTACTGTTTTCCCATATCTGTCGAGCAACTGCTTTAACTGAAATGAAAATTGTATACTATGGGTTATTTCTTTTCTATTTATGGGTACCCATGTCCTTTCCCATGTGATATTTTAAGAAAGATTTTTTTTTTAAAATAAAAAAATGATGCAATCCTTATTAAAATACAAATCTTCTGCTTCTGAAGGTAAAATTATGAGCATATATACAAGATGACCGTTCTCAATTAACATATAATCTGAAGTAGTTAACTTCATTTGGTCTGCAACCTGTGGGATACGGATCAGACCTCGGATCAGAGCCGGCAACTTTACAAAGCTTAGATCCGAGCTCCTAGCTCCTCCCCTTACCCATAACCCCTACCAACCCTGACTAACCTCAGATCTAGTTTGCCAAGCTTCTGGTCAGCAGCTAGGTTTTGAGCTCCTGGTTCGTAGGGTCTTCGTAGAGTTTGAGAGAAATTAAAACCTTTTTCCTATTACTTTTCAGTGTACGAGTGTGTTGTGGTTAGGTTTCCCTTTGGCTAAATCCTTGTAGTTAAATCTTTTTAGTTAAATTTACCCTCCCTCCCTTTCGCTGGTACGTAGTTCTGTGTGCAGTGTGTTTGGGGCCTAACGAGTGTGTTTTCTTTAGAATGTCTGAGGCCCCAAAACCAATCTTTTCTAAGTGCACCGAGTGTGGCCATAAGCTCTCCCCGGCAGATGGCCACACTCGGTGCGTCCAGTGCCTTGGGGTTGAACACCTTTCCTCTGGATGCACTAACTTAGCGGCGTTCAACCCCAGGGCACTGAAGGCCCGGAGGTCTAAGCTGATCCTGACGGGACTTTTGCCCCCGGATTCGGCTTCGGCCTCCGGTGCTTCTGTGGCCTCCTCCCAGGCTTCGGTGACGGCCACTCCTGCCTCTCTCCCTCCAGCCGGGATTCAATCTCCCGCTTCGGCACCGGAGAGGGAGGCCAGGAAAGATAAACGGAGGGAGAAGCACCACAAGCGGCGGGCCGAGGCCTCCGCTTCGGCCCCCCTGGCTAAGCGGGCTTCTCCCTCCATGGCTTCCAGGTCGTCTCCTTCTCGGCTCCGGTCTCCATGCTTCTCACCGGGACCCGAGGAGGAGGAGACCCGATCTCCGTCGAGGTCATTGAGGCGGCACTCCAGGCCAGCCTCGGTGGCCTCGTTGAGATCAACGAATAGCCTTTGTGAAGGTGATTTGGACTGGGTGATGCGAAGGTTCATTCAGGCACAAATGCAGATGGGAGTGCTCCTGCCTCCCCCTCCCTCCAGGGGGGGGGGGCTCAACACCCTTCTTTGCCCCGATAGGTCCTTCTCCGACCCGCTTCCCGGGTTCGGAGCGCTCTGAGCCGGGCAGCGTTGGAGCCGGGGGTGGGTCGGCGCCGACAGTATCTGCTACTTTGGCTCCGACTCTTCCTTCGAGTTTACCGGATCTGTCCTTGTCGGATCCGAGCTCTCGGAGCCGTGCTCTGAGCTTCGGATCTGAGGGGTTTAGTGTGCCTTCGGCTCCATCCAGGTCGGAGCACACTGGCCCTTCGGATCCGATGGTCTCGGCGCCGGCTCCGATCCATCCATCGGATCAGAGTGAGGGTCGGCTCTCGGATCCTAGAGAGTGGCTCTCCCTCGGCCTTCATTGTGGTGGAGAGGGCTCTGTTGAGTGCATCCAGGCCCCTGCTCCCTGCTACGGTTCCATCCTGCACTCCCTCTCATTTGGGTAGGGCTTCTGTCGCCCGGCCACAGGGACAGCCTGCTTTGACGTCTCAGGTCATTCCCCTGGAACAAGACGTTGCTGGTGAGTCATCCTCGGACAGTCCCCCCGAGGATGTTCCTCACAAGCGGAAGTGTAAGAGGAGGCACGTGGACTCCCCCTAGTCCTTGACAGAAGACATGGATTTGGATGAGGGGGAAGGCCCCCCAAGGTCACCCCCCAAGGATGTCTCCTTCGGAGACATCATGGAAATGCTTAGGATAAGAGGGGGATGGTCTGCCCCCAAGGCTTCCTCTGACGAATCCGTGTTCCTGGAGGCGTTTGAAGCAGGCCCATCTACCTCATGGGTGTCACCTCCGGCTGACCCCTTAGTGGACCTTTTCACCACTAGGGCGTGGAAGGAGCCGGACACTGTTGAGCCAGTCCCCAAACGTCCTGACAAGATCCTGAGCCCCCCCCGGCAGAGAAATCCCATTGGAGCAAGGGACCCCCCCCCCCGTAGATGCCATGTTGGTAGCGGCAGCCACCAAGAAGGAGTTAGCCCAAGAGAGTCCCTCAGTCCATCCCCCGAGCAAGGAGTCTCGCTCAATGGACCGTCTCGGGAAGCGGGTCTTTAGTTCAGCGACCTTCTCTGTAAGGTCCCTGAACTACATGGCACATGTGATTCGACTGCAGCGAGACCTTATCAAAGAGTACGCTGCATCGCCCCGGAGTCCATGCCGGGAGAGGACAAACAGTTGTACTCCACTCGCATGGCCACTCTTGGGTCTATATCTAACACCTCTATGCGGCTTTTATCCCATGCTACAGAGGGAGCCGCTAGAGCCAGCGGAGCAGGCCTAGTTATGAGGCGTCAGGCCTGGCTCCGACATTGTGATTTTGCGGAATCAAGGCGTCCTTTGCGAATGCCCCCTTCGATGGTTCTGCCCTATTTGGCAAGACAGTTCGCGAGACTTTGGTCCAGAGCGAAAAGGACGGAAAGACGTTGACTGCCGGTGTCCGCTTCTCTGCCCCCAGAGGTCCTTCTCCAAGAACCAAAAGGGACAGAAGAAAATGTGGTTCCAAAAGTCGCAACAATCCCAGTCCGCTCCGGACTCCCAGTCCTTCTGCGGCAGAGGAGGACAGGGTGGACGCCGCCCTAGAGGCAGAGGGGGCCCGAGAAACTTTGGGTCCAGAGAAGCCTTCTCTCATCGGCCTACGCAGCAACCCTGAGGGGTTGCCCAACTGCTCCACTCTGGAAGAAGTTGGGGGGGGGGGGATTCTCGAGGCAACTGGCAGCTTGGAAGTCCATTACAACAGACCGCTGGGTGCTTCGTATCATATCCAGGATACAGAATTCCCTTTTCCTACATTCCCGACACCCCAGGACACCTCCCCAATGTTCCACCCAATCAGAGGGAGGCAGCAGCTGCGGAAATTCGGCTGCTTTTAGAAAAAGGAGCCATCCAGCACGTCCCCCCAGGCCAGTCCGGATTGGGTTACTACTCCAGGTTCTTTTTGGTGCCAAAAAAGACGGGGGGACCCAAGGCCCATCCTCAATCTTTCCCTACTAAATCTGTCAGTAACCAAAGAAAAGTTTTGGATGGTCACTCTTCAATCTATTCTCCCCCTCTTGCGGGAGAACGACTGGATGTGCTCCATAGACCTCAAGGATGTGTACTACCACATATTGATGGACGAACGGTCCAGGAGGTTTCTCCGCTTCCGGCTGGGAGCCAGTCATTATCAATTCAGGCTCCTCCCCTTTGGTCTCACCTCAGCCCCCAGGGTGTTCACCAAGGTATTAGCAGTGATAGCGACCCACCTGAGACTCCAGGGAATGCAGGCCTTCCCGTACCAGGGCGACTGGCTCCTCACCGCCCCAACAAGGCATCTACTATGCTTAGCCAGGGACTACTTTCTCAACCTTGCTCCGCAACTAGGGATAACCATAAACTCGGACAAGTCCTCTCTCACCCAGACTCAGGTGATAGATTTTATCGGGGCCAGATTGGACACCAACAGGCAACTAGTCTTCTTAACTCCTGACCGGTTGCACACTTAGAGCACATGTGCGGGCCATCTTTCAATCTTCAAAACCCCCGGCGGGATTGGTTCCGAGGGCCCTGGGGTCCATGGCAGCCGCTATAAACCTTCTTCCCATGGCGCGTCTGAACATGAGGATTTTACGGTGGACTCTCCAAGTCCAATGGTCCCTTCATCAATACCCCTTGAGTCACCCCATTTCTCTCAGCAGGGCCTGCAAGAGGGCTCCCGTTTGGTGGTTTCAATCACCGGACCTCCAGGCAGGACACCCCTTTGCCACGCCCCCCCCCCTCGCCACGGTGACCACGGACGCCTCTCGTCTTGGGTGGGGGGGGGCATTATTCGAGCAGGATGGTCCAAGGCACGTGGAACGATTTGGAGACCTTATTGCACATAAATGTTCTAGAGATGAGGGCAGTGCTCTTGTCGTTGCAAGCACTTCAGAGCCTTCTGCCTGTAGGAACAATTGCAATCCAGACAGACAGTATGTCTGTGGTATGGTATATCAACAAACAAGGGGGAACCAGGTCTTACCCACTCTGTTGAGAAGCCATGAGAGTGTGGGAATGGGCGATCTCCACAAACCGCTTTTTCATTGCAATGCACATTCTGGGACGGACCAACATCCTGGCGGACAGACTGAGTCGCACCATCCTTTCACCTTACGAGTGGTCCCTCAATCCTCAAGTAGCGAGTCGAATTTTTGCCGTTTGGGGGAAGCCCTGTTGCGATCTTTTCGCATCTCCCTCAAACACGAAATGCAACAATTACTTCGCTCTCATTCCCCCTGCCGGGGAAGCCCCGAGGGACGCCTTGGTGCATGCTTGGCCACCCGGTCTTCTCTATGCCTACCCTCCTCTTTCCCTCATGCTGAAACTTCTTCAGAAAACCAGTCGGTTGGGGAGCAGGATGATCCTCATTGCCCCATTCTGGCCTCGCCAAGCTTGGTTCCCTTACCTCTGGTCTCATCGAGTGAATCCGCCCTGGATTCTAGATCCCCTTCAGGATCTAATCTCCCATCCCCAGGGGCTCCCACTTCCCGACCTGGCCAGCCTCAAGCTTACGGCTTGGCTGCTCCAGTTCCACTTGTAGCTAGGACTCCCGGTATCTCTTCTCCAGTTAAAACTATCCTAGTAGCAGCGCACAAGCCCTCTACTAGGCAGGTCTATGGTAGTAAATGGAAGCGTTTCTCTATCTGGGCAGAACGCCATAATTTGGACCCTTTTACAGCCCCCTTGCCTGCGGTGCTGGACTTTCTTTCAGGTCTTTTTAATGACGGAGCTAGCTGTTCTACGGTTAAGGTTCAGTTAGCAGCTATCTCTCATTACCACATAGGTACTGAAATGGGCCCTTTGATTACTACAAAATAGTGCAAAACGTTCCTAAAGGGCACCTTTCTTCTTAGACATCCAATAAAGGAAGCGGTACCTCCATGGGATTTGACCTTGGTATTACAAGCCCTGACAGCCCCTCCCTTCGAACCGGCATCTTCAGTAGACCTCAAATATTTGTCTTGGAAAACAGCCTTTCTTGTGGCTATTACTTCAGCCAGGAGAGTATCTGAATTGCAAGCTCTTTCTGTGAAACCCCCATACTTAGCCTTTCACAAGGATAGGGTTTACCCTCAGGACCAATCCCTCCTTCCTCCCGAAGGTAGTTTCTGAATCTAATATTAACCAATCAATTTGCCGGTCTTCTTTCCTAACTACCAGAACAAAGGGGAGTACAGACTACATTCTTTGGACGTGCACAGACAACTTAGATTTTACATTCATAGGACATCTGGTCAAAGACAATCCGACCAGTTGTTCACCTCCTTTGCCAAATTTAATCTAGGTAAAACGGTCTCGAAGGTTTCCTTATCGAGATGGATTTCACAGTGCATCATTACAGCGTATCAAAATTCCGGCAGGCCCGCACCTCAAGGAGTTCGTGCCCATTCAACTAGGGCTAGGGCTACATCTGCCACCTTTATATCCAGGGTTTCCTTGGATGATATCTGTTCAGCAGCCACTTGGACCTCATCTCATACCTTCATCAATCATTATAAATTGGACATTACCTCCAGAGGGAGAACTTCTTTTGGCTCCGCAGTGCTCCGGAATATCCATCCATGAAGGCCACCCAAGGTTTAGGCAGCTGGGGACGCTGTCCCACAGGTTGCAGACCAAATGAAGTTAACTACTTCAGATTAAGAAGTTAAGTACTCACCATTACGTTCCATCTGAGTAGGTAAACTTCATTTGTCTGCAACCGTCCCCCCCCTCCGTCCCCCTGACCTTCAGATGTGTTTCATGTCATATAGTGATGTACCATTCTAATAATGTAGTTAGTTATCCACTATAGTGCTTGCAGGCAAACTTGATCTGAGGTCAGTCAGGGTTGGCAGGGGATTATGGGTAAGGGGAGGAGCTAGGAGCTCGGATCTAAGCTTTGTAAAGTTGCTGGCTTGGATCAGAGGTCGGATCCATATCCCACAGGTTGCAGACAAATGAAGTTTACCTACTCAGATGGAATGTTATGGTGAGTACATAACTTCTTATTTTTGTTCAACTCCAGTCAGGTTACTTATTTGTGCTTTCATAAAGATAACACAGTCTACTCCCTCCAGTTTCCCCAGAATGGCACAGAATGGCAGATTTTTTCTCCATATTCTACCTGCTAATACTACTTTTTCTGAAACACTTCATCCTGGGAAGCTTTGTTTTCTGTCAGTGTTTCTTTTTCTTCTCTGACTTCAGCAGTTTTATCTTCTCTGTTCATCTGAAAGATTACTTAACATTGCTTTTATTTTCCCAACTTATGTGACGTATATTCCTCTAATATACCACTTTCGAAAGCATTTTTACTTTTTTTTCTTGTACTTTGCTGGAAACCATCTCCTCTATCAAGGTTATAAAAACTTTATTACCTCCTTCTTATCAGAAAGTCTTCCCAACCAAAATTTATGCCTCTTTTCTGGTTGACTTCTCCTTTGCTCTTTCCAGATGATTTGCCAACATCTGGACAATCTACATATTAACTGTAACAATGTTTTTCAGAAACATATCCACTTTTACAAGCTTCTTTATTGATCTCACATTTTACACTGGGAAGCTCTAATCAACACACTGCTCAGTCAGCCACCATCTTGGAAGTTCATCCATCAAGCCTTTTTTGTTATGTTCTACCAACACTCCCTTAGCCTAAGTATACCTGCAGTGTTCAAGGCTGACAATGGGTTCTGAGTGTAAATCTTCATACCTCCACACGCAACTCAGCTGAAGTACTAACCATCCTTACTGACAGTACGCCCACAAGACTTGTCAACACCAGTGATTCCACCATGGACGTGTGCCTAGGTAAGCCCTGCCCAAGTATTCCTCCTCAGGGAAGAACGAACTGGCTCCCCTAATGAGACACTAATCAAGGTCAGGCTTCTGGATGACTGCCAGGGTTTTAACCTCCTTACCCCTGCCATGTCAAAGGGCCGGGCCAGCAAGATGTCTAATTCTGACAAGATAACCTGTAAGAGTCCAGGCAATTTCTGTGCAACATGAAAAATGACTCAACCAATTTATTATAAACAACATCTACTAACGGAGAGGATACCTCTTGGTGCCTGTGGTCTTGGCATGGAGGACTGTGAAGTAACATGGACTTCCACGTCGGACACGTACTTTACCAGAGATAAAGATCAAGTTAGGGGAATAAGCAGTTTCAGATACAGTCATATCAATCCATGAAACAAAATAACTGGATGTTTCCGCAAACTACAGTGGATCCTTTATAATCAAACATTCCACAGTAAAATGGACTACTTCAGATCCAAAAGGGCATCTCTTCTGGGGCTTTCTTCTATTGAATTAAACTAACAGTAAGGGACTTGGTAGATTTTCAAGTCAAGTGCTCAACTAGATTCGATACCAAAGAAGAACTAGTACTAGAAGTCAATGGAGAATCAACTGATTCTGAACTTTCTTTAAAGATGCAGCTAATCTGAAATGCAGTTGGAATCCTCCATGCCTATGAGAAGACAAGCTAATTTATGAATTAAAAAAAAATCTTGACTGTGCCTATCCTGAGATGTGATTCTCTCCAGAAAGAGGCAAAATGAAACCATTGACTAATGCATGTGGTGAGGGCACTAATCCAAAAACTACAACAATAACATGAAGCAAATCAAGAGGAGGCAACATCCTTAAATATAAATACCAAAGTATAAAAATTACAACTCAGTTACACATAAGTAACAAAGGAAAGGGATAAAAATAGGACTAGAAGGCAGGTTAGGTCACAGAAAATAAACAAACAGTTAAACCTGACAAGAAACAGTCTAAATTTCTCTGAAGAAAGATCAGTGAATTTAAAATGAACACCTAATTACTATTAACTCTGAACGAAAGGGGAAAAAAAATTAAAATTACTCATGACTTTAATTCTTCTAACTAATCAGCAGCTTGGGGACTTGATAAGAAAAACAATGCTGGCTTAAGCAATGGAAATTTGGAGAAGAACTGTACAGTGCATTATAGGACGTGGAGGTACTTAGCCTAGCAAAGTCTGAAATAGGGAGGATGGCCTAATGGTTAAGGTGTTTGCCTTGCAAACACAAGGTACAGGGTTTGAATCTCACAGGGGATAACTGGCTATGCTTAAAATGGCTTGCAAGGGCAGTTAGCCTAGTACTAGCCTATGAACCTAGTACTAGCCTATGAACTAAGGGGTCCCAACGCCTACTATCTTTAGCTCTACAAGGTAAAGAAGTATGGAAACATTCTTATCAAATCATCAATTCAGATGGGATATGACTTTGGGAATGGATATGAAATGCTGAAGAGTCAACAAAAAATTGTCAGACTGAGCAGTTGATCACTTGCTTCCAATATGGAGGTGAGATGTCCTTCACAGAAGTCAGACTGCTGCCTTCTATAGGATATTCACAAGCAGACACCAGATATTTTGTGCATTGAACAACAAGGTCTTCTTGGACATCACTGCAGACAATAGTATAAGCAGAATGAGCAATGTAACAAATCAACTGTGGACCCATCCATACCCCCTGTGCTGTATATTTTAATCAATGACACCAGTAATCATGTACAGATGGAAACAGCATTGTGATTGGACATACTAAAAACAGACAGAAGCACAGAGCTATGCTATGCGGTAAATGGAGACTGTGGCTGTTAACTCAAAAGACAGAGAGAGAGAGAGAGAGACCTGGGTACGAGTCATTCAATTGCTTCAGAAGGATAAGTAAACAACTAGTGGTCACAATTCAGTAAGACTTTTCTTATTACAAAGCATAAATGACCCTGACAAAGTATTAAACTTCAAAGGAAAAAAACTGCAACTTTTTACTTTTACTTAAAATACACCTGTTAACGGTTTCTGACTGCTACAAGCAACAAGCAAAACATAACATAAAACAAGCAGATTACCTGTAACAGAGACTTCAGAATCCTGAAAAAGTGACTTCTGTGCTTCATTATTATTTACAATCCCTTAAGAAAATGAACATAAAGTTAGAAACTAAAACTAACATGGCAAATTATGATTAATAGCTTGTGTGTGCAAATAAAAGTAAATCAATACAATGATGAAGCAGATTTGCAAAATAAAACAATTACATTTTTTTTTGTTTGCCAACAGCATTTTTATTCATAGAGATAGTTTTAGCAGAACTTCATGTAGCTGTCTTTCTATGTACACTGAAAGAGATGAGGCCATCATCAAGATATGCTAAAAAGTACAGTTTTGTACCTACCATAAATGTAGATGTCCGATAGATATGCAACTGCAGTCATAACATATGGGTTGTCCTGCCTCAGGCAGCCCTCGGTCGGCCGGATTCCAAAGTCTGGGTCCGACGTCGGCTGATGTCGCATTTCTCTCTGACGTCAGAGCGGCTGGAGTACATAAGCATCAGCCGACGCCATTTTCTTCAGTGTTTCTTGCCCCAGATGCCAGGTGCCCTCCAAGGAAGGTTGTAATCAAATTGGAAGACAAAAACAGGATTCCAGACAAATAAGTAAGCAATAAACACATACACCATAACAGATATCCCCAGCTAAGAGAAACAGGGATAGGAGTGGACCCAAGGCATAGAGGGGTATGGAGGGAGGGAAAATCCAACTGCAGTTGCATATCTATCGGACATCTACATTTATGGTAGGTACAAAACTGTACTATGTCCTTCAAGAATGCAACTGCAGTCATAACATATGGGTTGAATACCATAGCTTAGCTGGGGGAGGAGGAATGCTCTAGGAAAGAGATGGTGTGGCAATCAAACCCTGCAGGACTGCCGAAGCAAAGCCTGCTCTGGATCTGGAATATAAAGGGAGATTGTAGTGTTTGGAGAATGTATGCATGTAGCAGCTTCTAGAATGTCTTTTGTAGGCACCCCTCTTAAGAATGCTGTAGAGGTGGCTGTAGCTCTGGTGGAGTGTGGTCTGACATTGGCTGGAACATTCTTGCCATGGAAGGAATAACAAAATCTGATGCAATGTCCAATCCATTTTGAAATAGTCTGTTTGGAAATTGCTTTTCCTTGTACTCCAGGGGCATAAGCTACAAAAAGCTGATCAGACTTCCTACTGGTCTTGGTTCTGTCCAGGTAGTAGCGAAGTTGTCTGTGAATGTCCAAGGTATGCAACAGTCTTTCCCCTTTGCTCTCAGGATTGGGGAAGAAAGTAGGCAGGTGAATAGCTTGATTTAAAGAAACCCTGGATACCACCTTTGGCATAAAAGTAGGGTTGGTTCTTAAGGAGACCCTGTCTCTGTGAAAGATTATGAACGGTGGTGTTGCCATTAGGGCCTGTAGTTCCAAAACCCTTCTTGCTGAGGTAATAAGCTGTCTTCCATGATAAAAATTGTAAGTCCACTGAAGCTGCTGGCTCAAAGGGAGGTAGAGTCAGTTTTTCTAAGACAAAGTTGAGGTCCCAAGCTGGCACTGGAGCCTTTCTTGGTGGCTTAATGTTCTTGATTCCCCTGAGGAATTGCCTTAACAAAGGATGTGAAAACACAGGCGGATCAGTGTTACATCTAGCTGAGATAGCTGAAGCATGTATCTTTATGGAAGAATATGAGAGTCCATTCTGTAGCATATCTGCCAAATATTCCAGGATGAGTGGGATATTCAATAATGATGCATCATGTCCCTTGCTGGTATTCCAAATGCTGAATCTCTTCCATTTTGCTAAGTAAACCTTTCTGGTGGATGGTCTTCGAGCTTCTGTTAATATCCGCTGAACTTCCTTGGAGAGAGATAGATTGAGGTTATTCATGGGATCTCCCAGGCTGTTAGCTGCAGTGTCTGAAGGTTTGGATGCACTGTTTTGAAGTTGTGTTGAGTCAAAAGTAGGGGCCATTGGGGAAGGGCCCACTTTTTGTTGTGACAAATGCTCCGTAGTAGTGGGTACCAGTGTTGTCTTGGCCAGTCTGGAGCTATTAGGATCCCCTTGGGCCTCTCTGCTTTGATCTTTAGTAATACTGTGGTCATCAGTGGCAGAGGTGGGAATGCATAGATTTTTAGAAAGTTCCAGTTGAATGAAAGAGCATCTATTTTCCAAGCTTGTGGATGGTATGTCCTTGAACAGAATTTTTGTAGAGGATGGTTGAGGTGGGAGGCAAATAGGTCTACTTCTGGCCTGCCGCATGTCGAGGTGAGTTGTGTGAAAATTTTCGGATGTAACCTCCACTCGTGTGGATCTATGAAATTCCTGCTTAGGCTGTCCGCCAGCACATTGTCTTTGCCTGGAACAAACTGGGATTGCAACTGTATGTTTAGGCTCAGTGATTTTTCCCAAAGATTCATTGTCAGTCTGCAAAGGGGGTAGGAATGGGTGCCCCCTTGCTTGTTTATGTACCACATCACAGTGGTGTTGTCTGTCCGTATCAGTAGATGGCCTTGCTGAAGTTGTTGTCGAAAGGCCTCGATGGCATGCATTACTGCCAGCATTTCCTTTTGGTTTATATGCAGATGTGTTTCCTTTGGAGACCATTGTCCTTGTATACATCTGCCCTCCATGTGCCCCATCCAAGGTCTGAGGCGTCTGTGGTCATGGTCTGTGTTATCTGAGGTTTTTTGAATGACATACCTGTGTTTGCCTGGCTTACCGAGGCCCACCATAGGAATTCCTTTTGTAGGCATGGAATGAGTGGTATGGTTGTCTCTAGGTTGTTGCTGTGCTGAGACCATAGGCTTTTTAGGTACCATTGAAGCTTTCTCGTGTGTAGTCTTGCTAATGGAACCAGGAGAATGCAGGATGCCATGTAACCCAGGGCCTGTAGGAATCCCCTTGCAGTCATCTGGGTGAGTTTTGCCAAACCTTTGAAATAATGAGTTAACTTCTCTTGCTTGTCTTCTGTCAGGTAAGCCATTTGAGAGGCTGTGTCTAGATTGGTTCCTAAGAAGGTTATTTGCTGGGATGGCTGAAGTCTTGACTTTTGGAAGTTGACTGTGTATCCCAGAGCCTGTAGCAATTGTATGACATAGTTCAAGTTTTTTGTCAAAATCAATTTGTCGTCCACTTGTATGAGGCAGTCGTCCAGGTATGGGTAAATTTGGATCCCCTGGAGCCTGCAATGAGCAATTACTGAAGCCAGGCATTTTGTAAATACTCTGGGCGCAGTAGATAAGCCAAATGGCAATGCTGAGACTTGATAATGCTCTGGCCCTGCAAGAAATCTGAGGTATCTTCTGCAGCTGTGTCTGATAGGGACATGCAGGTATGCCTCCTTGAGGTCCAGAGTAATCAGAAAAGACCCCTTGCCCAGCATGGGAAGGAGTTACTGTAGAGTCAGCATTTTGAACTTTGGTACTATGAGAAAAGTGTTTAATGCGGACAAATCCAGTATTGGTCTCCATTGAGTTTCTTTTCTTGGAACAAGGAACAGTCTTGAGTAAAACCCCTGGCCTTGTTCTTGTTGTGGAACTCTTTCTATTGCTTTGATCTGAGCAAGCAGAGAAATTTGCTTGATAGCCTCTGCCCTCTGGTTTTGTGGTAGGTTTGGCATGCCTTGTTTTCTTGGCAAGGTATGAAAGTGGAACCTGTAACCTTGGTCTATAATGTCCAAAATCCATTTGTCCTTTGTCAATCTGTGCCAATTGTCTGAAAACAGAGATAATTTTCCGCCCAAGGGAGCTTCTATTTGCTCCTTGGTCAGCGGAAGTAGAGGAAAGTCATTGAGAATGTCCCTGTGGGGCAGGGGAGACCCCTGTGTCACTTCTTTGGTTTGCTGGTTGCCATTGTCGTCCCCTGTAAGAACCTCTGTATTGTCCTCTTCCTCGGCCACGCCTGTTTTTACCCCTTTGAAATCTTTCAGGATTAGGAAAGGACCAGTTTTTAGAAGGCCAATTCCTGCTGAATCTGGGTGGCTGAACCTGGAGGAAATCTTTGACCGTCTGAACTGATTTTGCTTTTTCCTCGATGGACTTTAACACATCTTTAGCATTAGTACCAAAAAGCTTGTTCTTTTCCAAAGGTGCATCAAGAAGTTTTGCCTTAACATGATCTGGTAGAGGTTGTTCATTTAACCATGCATGTCTACGAATGACCGCCTCTGTCATAGCTGCCCTACATGAAGCTTCCAATGCATCATATCCACACTGCAGAAAGTGATTGCTGACTTGCTGAGAATTATGTACAGCTTCCTGCAAAGACTTCCTGTCTAAAGGTTCAGGAGAGGCCAATGTTTTCTGTAAATCATCTAACAGGTAATCCTGATATTGAAACATATGAAAGAGGCAATTCAGAGCTCTCACAGATAAAGTAGTGGAGGTGTAGACCTTTTTCCCCCCATCTCTCCAATGACCTAGCTTCCCTGTTGGAAGGCAAGGGATTTTTGGAGGTGGATGCTGAAACCCCTTTAGGTCCCTGAGAAATAGTTTCTAAATCAACAGCATGGGCCCTAAAGAAATGAGAATGTGTTTCTGGGACCCTATAATATCTGTCTGGCTTGGCTGGGGCAGGAGGAAGAGTATCCGGGGTAACACTGCAGTCAGAGTATAGGTCATCCAAAACATCAAGCACAGGAGGTATAGCCTGGGGCCTGTGTTGGGGCTTTTTAAGGAAGGTTCGAAGGCGCTTTCTGCAATCAGAATATTCCTGGCCTTGCCACTTAAAATGTTCCCTCATGGTATGCAGAACTTCCCCAAAAGAAATATCCTCAGGAGGGGAGGCCGAGGGGATGGAATCCTCTGCATCCGAGTCCTCGTAGGTCTGGAAGGGCTCTTCCTGGCCATCAGAGTGAACAGAGTCCTCAGAATCTTCATCTGAAGGGATAGGGTCAGAGGGTTCAACCCGGGGCCTCTTATCAGGAGGAGGCTGGGATCCTCTCTCAGGATGGGCCTGTGAACCTCTAATCATGGAAATTAAGTCTGCGGCCATAGTCATGATTTGTGTTTCAGGAGTAGGCCGAGGTAAGGCCTTAGCAGTAAGGTGCTTGGTCTTGCTGGCTGCCTTAGCACGTGTGTAGGCCTTAATAGACATGGCCATAGGAGGTCTAGCAGCTCCACGTGCAGGAGTGACCTTATCTACAGCAATGGTCTCGGGCATTTCCTCGGATTCAGTATCCGGAAGAAAATCTATGACTGGCGTCGGTGTGGCCTCCGGTATCGGAGGTGTCGGTAAAGCGGTGTCTTCGGTTCGGAGTGGTGAAATAACCGTCTCAGGGGAAACCGGAGCACTCGCGGTAGGTTTTGGCGTGGAGTCGGTGGAAGACGCGGGCCGAGGATGTGGGTCCCGGTCTTTTCGTTTCTTAGGAGTCTGCGATGTCGGAAGTTCCGACGGCATTGTATAAGCAAATTTATCGCCGAAAAAGTCTTCAGCGAACTCCGCCCGGTGCCTAAGAGTGCGCTTATTGAAGCGAGCACAGGCGACACAGGCCGAGACGTCGTGGTCTGGGCCAAGGCAAGGAAGACAGTAAGAGTGGAAATCCTTATGAGGTATTTGTTTACCACAAGACAGACAATTGTTAACTTTTTCAGTAATTTCTGACATCGGCTGAGGCAAGAAAGGCCCCCAACGGGGTACTTAGCTTTTTTGATGACTTCGGATTCGAAGAATACAGGAGCTGACTGACCGGCACTTGCGAACTGCTTCTGCTTCGGGCACCGCGCGGCAAGAAAGACTGAAGAAAATGGCGTCCGCTGATGCTTATGTACTCCAGCCGCTCTGACGTCGGAGAGAAATGCGACATCAGCCGACGTCGGACCCAGACTTTGGAATCCGTCCGACCGAGGGCTGCCTGAGGCAGGACAACCCATATGTTATGACTGCAGTTGCATTCTTGAAGGACATCTAATAGAGTACATGCTGCTGCACCACACAACATGCACTGCATATAAGCAAGCATCTAAGAATCCAGCAGTAGGGAGTAAATTTATGAAATACTGGCACTCCTCATTACCTCACAAATGCACACAATCTGGCAGAAAATTGAAGCTTACTTCTTGTCTGCCATACTGCTCTGGCCAGTATTCTACAGCTGCCTAACCATTTTGCTCCCACCTTTCTTTTCTTTGTTTCTTCCCAGGTCCTTTTGATGGACTCAGTCCCCTCTGTATAGACTACAAAGAGTTTATTTTAACTGCTCACCAAACATTACCTTGAATAATTACTTAACCTACAACTTGAGGGGAATAAAGTAAGACAAAAACAGACAGCAATTAGTTTAAGTAGGAGCACAGGAAGCTACTAATTACTATAACACTCAACCTTCCTCATTACCTAGAGGAAAACAGTTTTGTACTTACTTTTCTCACTTGCTTAGAGATAAACAGCTCTTGTACTCACTTATCTAGAGGAAAATAGTTTTTCTATTCAGGCATGTCCACGGGTCAGCTCCCAGTGTTCTCTCCTGTCTATCTGATGAATCTGGGCGTCTTGAGGCAATGTAGAAATTGCCTCATGTGCACAGACAACCCTCTCCTCCTACCACCCAACACTGCAACCTGTGAGAGATACACTTATCTAGCCAAACTGGAGGTAAAGTGCTCTCCAGCCAAGACTGAACTTGACAGTCATGAGGAGAAAAGTAAACATTTCCACCACACTGCATTCATCACAGTCTCACTAAATCTACACCACTAAAATCCACACATAGTAACACAAAAACATTCGCGGAGGCTCTTAGTAATAATCTGTCAAAGCAACAGAGACCTCCAAAGCCGAAATGCAAGCAACCTCCATCCCCCAACACAACCCAAATGACACATACCCACAGACTCAGTGTGCCACTCAACCACAGCCAATAAGGCAAAACAACGTACCCAACACACTAGTCATAGGTGACTCTACAGATAGGCACACTGATGTCCCACTCACCAGGCTAAACAAGGAGAAGGTTACTGTCAGCTGCCTGTCGGGTGCCAGGATCCGCCACATAACCCATGCACTCAGGTCACTCCACAACAAGTACAAATAGGACTCCATCATTGTCCATGTTGGTGTGAATGACCTGAGATGTACCTACCTGGACTACATGACAAGAGACACGCAAGAGCTCTCCGATCTTCTAGCCCAGGCAGGTATGACCCTAGCCCTGAGTACCATTCTGCCATCACCAAGAATGATACCATAGTACAAGGACAAAATGATTGACTTCAACAATTGGCTAAGCATCTGGTGTCATTCTAAGGGGATCCAGTATCTGCCTGCTTGGGATGACATGGTCGACAGACCACAATGCTTTGCCAGAGATGACCTGCACCTGTTGCCCCTGGGATTCTGGATATTGGCTAAGGCTCTTGCTGCCCCTACAGTGCCTTTTTTTGGGAAGGTTCAAGTGACAAATTTACCACAGTAGCAGGAAAGTACAGTTGTGTACCTACCATAAATGTAGATGTTCGAGTGTATTCACTGTTGCAGTCATTACACTTGGGTTATCCGCCAGCAGGCTACCCGAAGTCAGCCCGAGTTCCAAAGTCTTGGTCCGGCGTCGGTTGCTGTCGCCTTTTCCCTGACGTCAGTGCGCCAGGGGTATAAAAGATGCAACAGATGCCATTTTATTCAGTTTTTCTTGCCCCAGATGTCAGGTGCCCCCAGATAGGAAGGATGGAAAAATAAAATTATGCCAAAAAGCATGCATGTACTAATATAAACATTTCCTTCATCTACAAGCAAATACACCACATAGGTTGTATAGAGTTGAGAAGTACAGAGAAGTCCCAGTAATGAAAAGGGGGAAGGTGGGTAACCTGGACTGCAATAGTGAATACACTCTAACATCTACATTTATGGTAGGTACACAACTGTACTACGTTCATAGTGTTTCACTGTTGCAGTCATCACACTTGAGTTGAATCCCAAAGCTGAGGTTGGGCGGTTGGGCCTAGTTTGGATTTGGAGAGGCTACCAGGCCCTGCAGAACTGCAGTGGCAAAGCCTGCTCTGGATTTAGAGTACAGAGGCGAGTGGTAGTGCTTGGTGAAAGTGTGCACTGAGCTCCAGGCTGCAGCTTCTAAAATGTCTTTGGTTGGTACTCCTCTGAGAAAGGCTGCTGAAGTGGCTGCTGCTCTGGTAGAATGTGGCCTAATGGCCTTAGGCATTGATTTGCCATGTTGTGCTTAACTGAAGCGGATGCAGTGTACTATCCATTTTGAAACTGTCTGCTTTGTGATAGGTTTTCCTTGTGATCCTGTAGCATAGGCTAGAAACAGTTGCCCAGTTTTTCTGAAAGCTTTTGTTTTGTCAAAGTAGAATCGTAGCTGTCTGTGTATATCCCAAGCGTGCAGAAGTCTCTTCCCCCTTATTCTGGGGATTTGGGTAAAAAGTTGGTAAATGAATGGTTTGGTTCAGGGCCACATTGAAAATTACTTTTGGCATGAATGTTGGGTTTGTCCTGAGAGAAACCCTGTCCTGGTGAAAAATGATGAAAGGTTCCACAGCCATTAATGCCTGTAACTCTGATACTCTTCTTGCTGAAGTTATTGCTAGGAGCAGAGCAGTCTTCCATGATAAGAATTTTGTATCAGCTATGCTGGCTGGTTCAAAAGGAGGCAGTGTGAGTTTTTCTAAAACAAAATTGAGATCCCATGTTGATACTGGTGCTCTCCTTGGGGGGTCTTATGTTTTTCGCCCCTCTGACGTACTGTCTTAGTAGAGGATGTGAAAAAATAGGCGGTTCCGTATTGTAATGACCTGAAATGGCAGAGGCATGGATTTTAATTGATGAGAAAGATAGGCCTTTGTCCAGAATCTCAGTCAGGTATTGTAAAATCTGAGGTATATTTGGGACAAGTGGGTCGAGCCCTTGTGCCTGGATCCAAGCACAGAATCTCTTCCATTTTTCTGCATAAGATTTCCTAGTGCTGGGCCTCCTGGCTTCTAAAATGACATCTACAACAGCTTTAGAGAGAGGTGCAGTCTGAGTGGCTACATTATCTGCCATGCTGCCAGATTTAAGGTTCTAAGTTGACTGTGCAGAATCTGATTGATTTGCTGAGTCAGTAGATGAGGAATTTGAGGTAAAGGCCAAGCTGGGCCCTGAGACAAGCTCTTTAGGATTGGGTACCAGTGCTGGCGTGGCCAGTCTGGGGCAATCAGGATCATTTTTGGCCTTTCTTGTCTGACTTTTAAGAGCACCTTGGTAAAAGGCATTGGAGGGAAGGCATAAATTGTCAGAGCTTTCCAGCTGAATGACAGAGCATCCACTTCCCAAGCTTGAAAGTGATAAGTTCTTGTGCAGAAAATCTGTAGTTGGCAGTTGTGAGAGGAGTAAAATGATCTAAGTCTGGGCGTCCCCATTTCCTTGTTATCATGCTGAACACCTGTGGATTTAGTTTCCATTCGTGAGGGTCCATGAGATTTCTGCTTAGTTCGTCTGCCAGTGTATTTTTTGTTCCTGGCAGGAATTGTGCCTGCAGATGTACCTGATAGGTTAGTGATGTGTTCCACAAGGTCATGGCTTGCCTGCATAAGGGGTAGGAATGTGTGCCCCCTTACTTATGCACCACATAACTGAGGTATTGTCCGTCTTTATTAGTAGTTGTCCTGGATGTAGTAGGTCCTTGAAAGCTGTCAGGGCATTCTGTACAGCTAGCATTTCTTTCTGATTGATGTGAAGATGTATTTGTTCCTTGGGCCACATGCCCTGAATACATTTTCCTGCCATATGTGCCCCCCAGGCATAATCCAATGCATCCGTTATTATGGTATGCCTGGCTGTGGGTAAGGTGAAAGGCTGCCCCTTGTTGTGGTGACAGGCCTGGGACCACCATCGAAACTCTTGTTGTAGGCAGGGAATTAAAGTTATGATCGTCTCCAGGCTGTGACAATGTTGAGTCCAAACACTTTTTAGATACCATTGTAGTTTCCTCATATGCAGTCTTGCATGTGGAATTAGTAGAATGCAGGATGCCATGAAGCCCGAGGCCTGCAGAATTCTTCTTGCAGGGAGCTGGGTCTTTGTTGCAATCAGTTGAAAGTATGGAGTCAGTTGCCTTTGTTTGTCTAGTGTGAGATAAGCCATCTGGGCAGTTATATTTAAGCTTGCAAGCAGGAATATTATCTCTTTGAGAGGGCACTAGTTTTGATTTCTTTTCATTTATTGTGTACCCTAGGACAATTAGTAATCTTTTTACAAACTCCAGATGCTTTAGTAGAATGTCCTTGCTCTCTGCTTGAATAAGGCAGTCATCCAAGTGGGGATATATTTGAATTCCTTTTTGACTGCAAAATGCAATTACTGGTGCCAGGCATTTTGTGAAGACCCTGGGTGCAGTCGATAAGCCAAAGGGCAGTGCAGAGAATTGGTAATGCATTAAGCCTGCTATGAATCTGAGGCATCTTCTGCAAGTTTGTCTGATTGGGACATGCACGTATGCCTCCTTGAGGTCCAAAGTAACTAGCCAAGCCTTCTTGCCCAGCATGGGTAGAAGCTGCTGTAGTGTTAACATTTTGAATTTTGGAACATCCAGGAAAGTATTTAGGATTGACAGTTCCAGTATTTGTCTCCAGGCTTTGTCCTTTCTGGGTACTTAGAAAAGTCTTGAGTAAAATCCTTGCCCCTGTTCTTGCTGTGGAACTCTTTCAATAGCTCCCATGTCCATGAGAGCAGGAATTTGTTTTTGCGCCTCTGCCCACTGGTTTTGTGGAAGGTCTGGCATACCTCGATTTTGGAAGCGTGTGAAAGTGGAACCTGTAACCTTGAGAAACAATATTCAGTACCCATTTTTCCTGGGTGATTTTGTGCCAATTTTTTGAGAAAAGTGCTAGCTTTCCCCCTAGAGGTGCTGCCAAAAGTTAAGTGCTTGGCATCTGTAGAGAGAAGTCATTGGGACCGTTTCCTATAAGGTTGTGATTTGTCTTCACCTCCTTTGGGGGCTGAAGCACCCCATTATTTAGGTCTGTAAGAGCCTTGTGGCTGAGATCGGTCTCTTGGGCGTCTGTATCTGCCTCTCTGTGGCCTGTGACACCAGAAAGGACCAATTTTTTGAAGGTCAGTTTCTGCTAAACCTAGGTGGTTGAACCTGTAAGAAATCCTTTACTGTCTGCATTGATTTTGCTTTATCCTCCATTTTCTTTAACACCTCTTCTGCCTTAACACCAAACAAAAGTATCATGCTGTAGTGGAGCATTCAATAATTTTACTTAAACATGGTCAGGTAAACTTTGTTCTTTCAACCAAGCATGCCTCCGAATGACAGAGCCTGTAACTGCGGCTCTACAAGAAGCCTCTAATGAATCAAAACCACATTGCAAAGTATGCTTTCCCACTTGTTCAGCTGCATGCAATAAATCCTGCATGTCCTTACTGTCAGGACTTTGAGATTGAAACCATTTTCTGCTTTTACATGAGGTACTGTTGATACTTAAGCATGTGAAACTGGCAATTTAAAGCCATTACTGCTAAAGTACCAGAAGTGTAAACTTTTTTCCCCCATCTGTCCAGAGCTCTGGAATACCCATCAGAGGGGACAGGATTTTTTGCAGTGGAAGCCTTAACCCCATTAGGACCCTGAGAAATTGTTTCTGGATCTGCAGCAGGGTTTTTGTAAAGAAATTTATGAGAGTCAGGGACCCTGTAGTACCTGTCTGGCTTGACTGGTGCAGGGGGTAAAGAATCAGGAATCAGACTGGATTCAGAGAAAACATCAATAACAATATCAAGCACATGGGGGATAGCCAGGGGACTGTGCTGGGGCAATAAAAGAAAGTCTCTGAGCCTGTTCTTGGATTCTGAATAATCCTGGCTCTCCCAATGGAAATGCTCCCTCATGGTGTGCAAGGTTTCCCCAAAAGAATAATCCTCAGGCGGAGAGGCTGAAGGTATAGACTCTTCAGCATCGGAGTCCTCATAGGGAGGGAGAGAGTAACCCTGATCAGAAGAGGAATCAGAGGAAATAGAAACCTGATCAGAGGAATCATAGTCAGTGTCTTGCCTAGGCCTTTTGTCAGGAGGGGGATGGGAACCCCTGATTAAAGTAATTAGGTCTTCAGACATTTTAAGCATCTCTTTCTTTGGCATGGATGACTGTTCAGTAGAATACTGTACTTGTTTCCTTGTCTTTAATGGTGTTTTTAACTTTGTCTTGGCTGCTGTAGTGGGCTTAATTGTAAGCTGTGAAGGTCTGAAAACACCCTCAGAAGCCGATGCCTGCTCAGCGGCTCTGGACCCATCTGGGGAAATAGTTTCTGTAGGCCCAATACCTTGAGTTTCCACAGGCCTCTGTGTCTCCACGTGGCTGACGAATACGGCCTGTGGCTCTGAGGTAGCGGGTGTCAGGGGCTGTGAAAGCGCCTCACTGAGAACCAGCGACTGGCCTAGAAGAGGCTTCATCGTCGGTTTTGGACCTCGGATGCCTGTCCTTTTCTTTGTCTTTGCGTTTTTTTATAAATTCCGGTCGTCGGCTGTTCTGATGGCATTACGTAATTAAACCTGCCAACATAATGTAAACCAAAATCAAACCGACATTTAACAGTGCGTGTTTAATCTAGCACAAAACCGACAACTAGTAACGTTGTGGTCAGGGCCTAGGCAAAGAATACAGTAAGAGTGAAAGTCCTTATGAGGTATTTGCTTCCCACAAGAAATACAATTATTAATTTTTACTAACATCGGTCTGGAGCAAGAAAAAGTTTCCCCAATGGGGTACTTAGCTTTATTGAAGACTTCAGTAAGGAAACTCAATTTCGAAAATCTCAGGAGTCGGCCGACCGGCACTTGCTAACTGCTTTTGCTCCGGGCACCGCGTGGCAAGAAAGACTGAAGAAAATGGCGTCGGTTGCATCTTTTATACCCCTGGCGCACTGACGTCAGGGAAGAGGCGACAGCAACCTACGCCGGACCAAGACTTTGGAACTCGGGCTGACTGCAGGTAGCCTGCCGGCGGATAACCCAAGTGTAATGACTGCAACAGTGAAACACGATGAACCATCAGGCAAGAAAAAAAGTACAGTTTTGTACCTACCATAAATGTAGATGTCCGATAGGTATGCATCTGCAGTCCTTACATATGGGTTGTCCTGCCTCAGGCAGCCCTTCGGTCGGCCGGATTCCAAAGTATGGGTCCGGCGTCGGCTGATGTCGTCCTTTTCCCCAACGTCAGAGCGCCTGGGGTATAAAAGCGTCAGCCGACGCCATCTTCCACAGTTTTTCTTGCCCCAGATGCCAGGTGCCCTCTAAAGAAGACTAAATTCCAATCATGCACAGCAATAAAAAGCAAATACACCATAAAAGGTAACCCCAGCTAGCTAAAATGAGGGATAGGTACCCAAAGAATACCACAGAGGGATAGGAGGGAGGGAAAACCTGACTGCAGATGCATACCTATCTGACATCTACATTTATGGTAGGTACAAAACTGTACTATGTCCTTCAAGGATGCATCTGCAGTCCTTACATATGGGTAGAATACCATAGCCAAGCTGGGGGTGGTAGGACCTAAGAAAAGGATGGTGTAGCTAACATGCCCTGCAGGACTGCAGTAGCAAAGCCTGCTCTGGCTCTGGAATATAAAGGCAAGTTGTAATGCTTGGAAAATGTATGCACAGAGCTCCATGTAGCAGCTTCTAAAATGTCCTTTGTAGCCACCCCTCTTAAGAAGGCTGTGGAGGTGGCTGTTGCTCTGGTGGAATGAGGTCTGATGTTAGCTGGCACAGCTTTTCCATGAAAAGAGTAACAGAATCAAATGCAATTTCCTATCCATTTTGAAATTGTTTGTTTGGAAATTGCTTTTCCTTGTACACCAGCAGCATATGCTACAAACAGTTGGTCAGTTTTTCTGTAAGTCTTAGTTCTGCCCAAGTAGTAGCGCAACTGTCTGTGAATGTCCAGGGTATGCAGAAGTTTCTCTCCTTTATTTTGTGGATTTGGAAAGAAAGTAGGCAGGTGGATAGCTTGGTTCAGTGAGACCCTGGATACCACCTTTGGCATGAATGAAGGATTGGTTCTCAAAGAGACTCTGTCCTGGTGGAAAATGAGAAATGGTTGTACTGCCATGAGGGCCTGTAACTCAGATACTCTTCTTGTTGAGGTTATGGCCAGAAGGAAGGCAGTCTTCCAAGACAGGAATTGTAGTTCTGAAGATGCTGCTGGTTCAAAAGGAGGTAGAGTTAATTTTTCCAACATGAAGTTAAGGTCCCATGTAGGCACTGGTGGTTTCCTTGGAGGGTTGATGTTTTTTATCCCTCTTAGAAACTGCCTTAGCAGAGGATGAGAAAATACAGGTGGATCAGTGTTATACTCTGCTGAAATAGCGGAAGCATGAATTTTTATGGATGAATAAGAAAGGCCATTATGGAGCATTTCAGCCAAGTAATCAAGGATATGTGGAATGCTCACCACTGTCGGATCCTGACCCTTTGCGGTGCTCCAGGTTCAAAATCTTTTCCATTTTGCTGAATATGCCTTTCTTGTGGAAGGCTGCTGAGCTTCCATGATGATATCCTTTACCCTCTTGGATAGTTTATCCTGGCGAAGAGTCAAGGTATTTTCCAGGCTGTCAGCTGCAAGGTTTTTAGGCTGGAGTGCAGAGTTTTGTAATTGTGCTGTGTCAGAAGAAGTGGCCATTGTGGTAGAGGCCACGGTTTCGTGCGTGACATGTTCTTTAACAGTGGGTACCAGTGTTGGCTTGGCCAGTCCGGAGCTATCAGAATCACTTTTGGTTGCTCTGTCCTGATCTTCAGTAAGACCTTGGTCATTAACGGAAGAGGTGGGAATGCATATACTGTTAGAGCATTCCAGCTGAAGGATAGGGCGTCCACTTTCCATGCTTGAGGATGGTATGTCCTTGTGCAGGATTTCTTCAGTTGATGGTTGTGGGGGGAGGCAAAAAAGATCTATGTCCAGCCTTCCCCATGATTGTGCTATCTGGAGAAAAATGTCTGGATGCAACATCCATTCGTGTGGATCCATGATGTTTCTGCTTAGGCTGTCCACCAGTACATTGTCCTTTCCTGGAACAAACTGGGAATGCAGCTCTATATTGAGTTTTAGGGAAAGTTCCCAAAGATTCATTGCCAGCCTGCAAACAGGGTATGAATGGGTACCTCCTTGCTTGTTTATGTACCACATAACTGTGGTATTGTCTGTCTTTATTAGCAGGTGTCCTTGATGCAGGAAATGTTCGAAGGCCTCGATTGAATGCATCACTGCCAGCATTTCCTTTTGGTTGATGTGCAGGCGCAATTCCTTTTGTGTCCATTGCCCTTGAACACATCTGCCCTTCATGTGCGCTCCCCATCCATGGTCTGAGGCGTCCGTTGTTATGGTTTGGCTGATATGTGGCTTGTTGAAAGGCAGACCCATGTTTGACTGGCTTGCTTGTGCCCACCACAGAAATTCCTTTTGAAGGCATGGAATGAGGGGGATCAAAGCTTCTAGGCTGTGACTGTGTTGAGACTACAGACTCCTTAGGTACCATTGTAGTTTTCTCATATGCAGCCTTGCTTGTGGAATCAGAAGAATGCAAGATGCCATGAAACCCAGGGCCTGCAGGATGTTCCTTGCAGTCAGCTGGGTTTGTGTTGTCAGATTTCTGAAATAATCCGGTAATTGTTCTTGTTTTTCTTCTGTGAGAAAAGCCATTTGGGTGTTTGTATCCAGCTTTGCACCCAGAAAAATTATTCGTTGGGATGGAACAAGTCTTGATTTCTGAATGTTGACTGTGTATCCCAAGGCCTGTAGTAGGCGGATGGCATAGTTCAAGTGTTTTACCAATGTTTGTTGGCTGTCCGCTTGTATAAGGCAGTCGTCCAGGTATGGGTATATTTGAATCCCCTGAAGTCTGCAATGTGCATATCCTGATACCAGGCATTTCGTGAATACTCTGGGCGCAGTAGATAAGCCAAAGGGCAATGCTGAGAATTGATAATGCTCTGAACCTGCAAGAAATCTGAGGTGTCTTCTGCAACTTTGTCTGATAGGGACATGCAGGTATGCCTCCTTGAGGTCTAGAGTTAGCAGCCAGGACCCCTTGCCCAGCATGGGAAGGAGTTGCTGTAAGGTCAGCATTTTGAATTTTGGCACGATGAGATAAGTATTCAGTGCGGACAAATCCAGAATAGGCCTCCATTGCTTTTCTTTTCTTCGAACAAGGAATAGTCTGGAATAAAATCCTTGGCCTTGTTCTGTGTAAGGAACCTTTTCTATTGCCTTCATTTGTAGTAGTGTGGAAATTTGCTTGAAAGCCTCTGCCCTTTGATTTGGTGGCATGTTTGGCATGCCTTGTCTTTTTGGTAATGTATGAAAACGGTATCTGTATCCTTTGTCTATTATTTGTAGTATCCATTTGTCCTTTGTAATACTGTGCCAATTTTCTGAGAATAAAGATAGCTTTCCGCCCAAAGGTGCTTCCAATTGAGCCCTGGTTGGCGGAGTCAAAGTCAAGTCATTGAGTTTGTCCTTGCGCAGTAGTTGTAGGTCCTGCACTACCTCTCTGGTTAGGAGGCTGCCACTGATGTCCTCTGTAGGAGCCTCGAGCTTGCCCTCTACCTCTGGCACGCCTGTTTTTGCCTCTTTTAAATCTGTCTGTGTCTGGAAAGGACCTATTCTTAGAAGGCCAATTTCTGCTGAATCTTGGTGGTTGGACCTGGAGAAAATCTTTGACTGTTTGTACTGATTTAGCCTTTTCCTCAAATTTCTTAAAGACCTCTTGAGCCGTGGAACCAAATAACTTTTGTTTTTCCAGTGGTGCATCCAGAAGCTTTGCTTTAACATGATCTGGCAGTGTTTGTTCCTTCAGCCAAGCATGTCTACGTATGACTGCACCTGTCATTGCTGACCTACATGAAGCTTCCAATGCATCATAACAACACTGTAAGAAATGGTTGCTAACCTGCTGAGAATTGTGCACCAGATCCTGAATCGCCTTGCGGTCTAGGGGTTCAGGCGAGGATAGTTTTTTATGCAATTCATCTAACAGATACTCTTGATACTGTATCATATGGAATTGACAATTTAATGCTCTCATAGAAAGAGTGGTAGTAGTATACACTTTTTTACCCCATCTCTCTAAAGCCCTGGATTCCCTTTCGGAAGGAAGTGGATTCTTGGCAGTGGTGGTTGTAACCCCTTTAGGGCCCTGGGAAATAGTTTCTGGGTCAGCAGAGTGGCCCTTGTAAAGGTATAGATGTGAGTCCGGGACCCTGTAGTACCTGTCAGGTTTGACAGGAGCCGGAGGAAGGGAGTCAGGGGAAATACTAGACTCAGTGTACACATCTTCTATAACACTTAAAACAGGAGGAATAGCCAAAGGTCTATGCTGAGGTAAATGTAAAAAAGTCCTTAACCTCTTCCAGTAATCAGAGAATTCCTGGCCTTGCCATTTGAAATGCTCTCTCATGGAGTGAAGGGTCTCCCCAAAGGAAAACTCTTCAGTGGGGGAGGCCAAGGGAATAGATTCCTCTGCATCAGAATCCTCGTAGGCTGGAAGGGCCTCCTCCTGGTAGTCAGAAAGGGCAAAGTCATCTGAGGCCTCATCAGAAGACTGGGGATCTGTCTGCTCAACCCTGGGCCTTTTGCCTGGAGGTGGTTGAGAGCCCCTGTCTGGATGTGGCCGAGAGCCCCTGATTAAGGAAATAAGGTCTTCAGCCAAACTTAAAATTTGTGAACCGGTAGTGGATCCCGGAGGAATAGCCTTGGGAGGGAGAGATTTTGGCTGTTTAGCAGCTTTAGCCCGTGTAAAGGCCTTAATGGACAGGGATACAGGAGGCCTGGCTGCCCCACGTGCTGAGTAGTTTTATCAACAGAAATGGTGTCGGATATTTCCTGAGCACCGGTTTCAGACGGAAATTCTATGACCGACCCAGTGATGGCCTCCGGTACCGAAGTTACCGGCTGTGCGGTGTCGTCGGTCGGAAGCGGTAGAGATTCGGCTCAGTAGAGACAGAGACACTCGCGGTAGGACTAGGCGTGGAGTCGGCCGAAACTGCGGACCGCGTGTGTCGGTCCTTATCCTTTCGTTTTTTGGGTAAAGGAGCTGTCGGAAGCTCCAACGGCATGATATAACAGAAATTTTCCCCAAAAAATTCCTCTGCAAACTCTGCCCGACGCCTAAGAGTGCGTTTATTGAAGGAAGCACAGGCTGAGCAGGCCGAGACGTCGTGGTCTGGGCCTAGGCAGGGTAAGCAGTAAGAGTGGAAATCCTTATGAGGTATTTGTTTCCCACAAGATAAACAATTATTAACTTTAACCGTTTGATCTGACATCGGCTGAGGCAAGAAAGAGTCCCCAACGGGGTACTTAGCTTTTTTGAAGACTTCGGTAGCTGAAATCACAGGAGCTGGCTGACCGGCACTTGCGAACTGCTTCTGCTTCGGGCACCTCGCGGCAAGAAAGACTGAGGAAGATGGCGTCGGCTGACGCTTTTATACCCCAGGCGCTCTGATGTCGGGGAAAAGGGCGACATCAGCCGACGCCGGACACAGACTTTGAAATACGGCCGACCGAAGGGCTGCCTGAGGCAGGACAACCCATATGTAAGGACTGCAGATGCATCCTTGAAGGACATCTGAGGGCAATGCTATTCAATGCTAGAAGTCTAAATCTCAAAATGCACTCACTCAAGGCACTCCTTAAAATGGAGAACATCGACATCTGTGCAGTGACTGAGACCTGGTTCAAGGCTCCAGGGAGCACCCCTGCACTACCAGGCTATAACTCATACCACACTTTTCGGCCATGTAACCTGGACCGAAACACCAAAGGCGGAGGTGTGTCCATATTCATTAAGGATATCCACACCTCCAGGCTAGTTGCTCAGCATAATGCATCTGAGGTTATCCAAGTACAACTAACTCTGGGCAAAAGTGCAATCCAAACTGTAGCTTGCTACAGATTCCCCACCATGCCCCAGGATTCCCACTCCTCTTTTCTTGATGTACTGGAAAATATTAGGGTTCAAACACCCTAATAATGGGCAACATCAACTGCCCCCCACCATTAACTGGGAAAACTACTCGTGTATCAACTCCTTAGCTCAACACTTTCTGGAATTCATAAACTCCCATGCCCTGGATCAACTTACCCACACCCCCACCAGGGGCAGCAATACCCTAGACCTAGTCATTACCAACATGAGTTCCACACCTGAAGTCAACTCCTCGTTGGTCCGAACCGACCATAAGCTAATCACCCTTGATACCAACATCCCGCCCCCACCCCCCATTAAGGAAGCCACGGTAAAAAATTTCTCCAAAGCCAACTTCATGCTTCTTAAGACAGACGTGGTGAACTTCATGACACCCATGCAGATGGACAATACAGTTACGACTGCTGAATACTAACAAATGCACTCTAGAAGCACTTAAACGAGTGCATGGATCATGATATCCCAAAAAGAACCAAGACGCTATCCTCCAAAAAAAGGAAGCCAATCTGGTGACCCCCTGCCATAAACAAAGTGTACAACAGAAGGAAGAAACTGTTACAAAAGAGAGTAAAATCCCATGAGTGGAGGAGCTCCCTGGTCAGCCTCAGTAAGAAGCTGAGATCCCTTATAAGATCCTCCAAAGCTAGCTACGAAAACAAAATTGCCACTAATTCTGACAACCACAAAGCATTCTATAGCTATGTTAAGATTCTCGATGGCAACACCCAGATCTGCTCTGAGTTACAGCACAATGGCACAAAAATTACAGAACCAACTGATATTGTCAACATCCTGGCAGATAGGTTCAGTGCTAACTTTACCCCCTCAACCCCTAAAGGGCCCATATCTATACAGGAAGACTGCAGAGACCTTGTAATCACAACTACGCAGGTAAAATCTGCTCTCTCTAAAGCTAAAAACACAGCATCCATTGGACCAGACAACATCCCAGGCTGCGTTTTACACGAACATAACGAACTGGCTCCCCACTTAAGCACCATGTTCAATAATAGTCTTGCATCAGGCTTTGTGCCCACTGAATGGCGCACAGCAACAGTTATCCCACTCCACAAAGGGGGAGCCACCACTGATCCCGGGAACTATCGACCTATTAGCCTGAAGAGCCTGGTCTGCAAGGCCATAGAAGTATCATCATGTAATTCATTAACAAAGACATTGGTAACCTCCAAACTCTGGCTGCCACCCAGTTTGGGTTTGTGAAAGGCAGATCATGCCTCCTGAACCTTATCGACTTCTCTGAGGCAGTCACCAAAGCTATAGATGAGGGTAAGGTAATTCACACAGCCTATCTTGACCTCGCTAAGGCTTTCGACACCATCCCCCCTTCTGGAATTATAGCTAAACTTACTAAACTAGGTATAAATCCCTACGTCACAAGATGGGTTGCCAACTGGTTCAATGACAGAACCCACACTGTAAAGGTTGCAGACTCCAAATCTGACCTCAAAGCAGTGACAAGTGGAGTACCACAGGGTTCCGTCCTGGGACCTCTCCTGTTTGGTATCGACTTCTCTGAAGTTCAGGTTAACACAGAAGGCCTCTGGCTAACGAAGTTCACAGATTACTACAAAAGTACAGTTTTGTACCTACCATAAATGTAGATGTTCGAGTGTTCACCCTGCTGCTGTCATCACACTTGGGTTATCCTGTCGTCAGGCGGTCCCACAGTCGGCCAGATTTCCAAAGTCTTGGTCCGACGTCGGTTGCTGTCGCCTCATCCCTGACGTCAGTGCGCCAGGGGTACATATATTGCAACCGACGCCATTTTCTTCAGTTTTTCTTGCCCCAGATGTCAGGTGCCCCCAAAAGGGTGATTCAAATCAGTACCATAAAGAGAGAAAGTACAGTTTTGTACCTACCATAAATGTAGATGTCCGATAGGAATGCATCTGCAGTCTTCACAACTGGGTTGTCCTGTTGTCAGGCAGCCCTTCGGTCGGCCGGATTCCAAAGTCTGGGTCTGGCTTCGGCTGGTGTCGCACTTCACCCGACGTCATCGCGGCAGTTCTTCGGGTATAAAGGCATCAGCCGACGCCATTTTCCTCAGTGTTTCTTGCCCCAGATGCCAGGTGCCCTCTTGGATGGCTAAATTTGGACAAATGCCAAAGTTTCCAAATAGTAGAGAGCAAACACACAAAATAAGCATGTATGTACATATATACAAACAAATACACCATAATAGATCCCCCCCAAGCTAGCTGAAGGTTGGCAAATACCCTAGGAGTACCTCAGAGGCGAAGGAGGGAGGGTAATCCTGACTGCAGATGCATTCCTATCGGACATCTACATTTATGGTAGGTACAAAACTGTACTATGTCCTTCAAGGATGCATCTGCAGTCTTCTAAATGGGTAGAATACCATAGCTAAACTAGGGAGGAGGAATGAGTAGAGATTATGGTGTAGTTAGGATCCCTTGCAAAACAGCAGTGGCAAAACCAGCTCGGGATCTAGAGTACAAAGGTAAATTATAATGCTTGGCAAATGTATGCACGGAGGTCCAAGTAGCAGCCTCTATAATGTCCTTGGTAGCCACTCCTCGTAAGAAAGCTGTGGTAGTGGCTGTAGCCCTTGTGGAGTGAGGCCTGATGTTCTCTGGAGTTTTCTTTCCATGACAGGAGTAACAAAATCTAATGCAATTTCCTATCCATTTGGAGATTGTCTGTTTTGAAATTGGTTTTCCTTCCTTCCCTGTCGCATATGCTACCAGAAGCTGGTCAGTTTTTCTATTGGTTTTTGTCCTGTCCAGGTAGTAGCGTAATTGTCTATGCACGTCCAAGGTATGTAGTAGCCTTTCTCCCCTGTTCTGTGGGTTGGGGAAGAATGTAGGAAGGTGGATAGCCTGATTTAAAGAGACTCTGGATACCACCTTAGGCATAAATGTAGGATTTGTTCTCATGGACACTATCTTGATGGAAGATCAGGAAGGGTTGCACTGCCATTAATGCCTGTAGTTCAGAGACCCTTCTTGCTGAAGTTATTGCCAGCAGGAATGCAGTCTTCCAGGATAAGTATTGTAATTCTGCTGTTGCTGCTGGTTGAAAGGGGAAGTGTCAATTTTTCTAGTACAAAGTTCAAGTCCCATGCTGGTAATGGAGGTTTCCGGGAGGTTTCACATTTTTAATTCCTCTCAGAAACTGTCTGAGCAGAGGATGCGAGAAGACAGGAGGATCCAAGCTGTATTCTGTTGAAATAGCTGAGGCATGTATCTTGATGGAAGAGTAGGACAGGCCTGTATGGAAGAGCTCTGCCAAGTACTCCAGGATGTTGGCTATGTTCACCAGTGTCACTTCTTGCCCCTTTGCAGTACTCCAAGTGAGATATCTTTTCCATTTTGCTGCATAATTCTTTCTTGTTGAAGGTCTTCGAGCCTCAAGGATTATGTCCTTAACCCTTTGGGATAAATTTGGGTTAATTGTTGTCATGTAATGTTCCAGGCAGTTAGCTGCAGAGTTTTCAGGTTTGGATGCAGGATGTTGAAGTTGTTCTGTGTCAACAGTAATGGGATCAGGGGCAGTGTCCATATTTGTTCCCGGGACATGCTCCTCAGCAATGGATACCAATGTTGTCTTGGCCAGTCTGGAGCTATCAGAATGATCCTCGGATGTTCCTCTTTGATCTTCAGAAGCACCTTGTGCATCAAAGGAAGTGGTGGGAATGCGTATGCTATCAGGTTTTTCCAACTGAAAGATAGGGAGTCCACCTTCCAAGCAAGTGGGTGGTACGTCCTTGTGCAGAATTTCTTTAGCTGGTGATTGAGTGGGGATGCAAACAAGTCTATTTGTGGTAATCCCCATTATCTTGTGATGGCTTTGAAGATGTCCGGATGCAGCATCCATTCGTGGGCATCTGTGGTAGTTCTGCTTAATATGTCTGCTAGAATGTTTTCCTTCCCTGGTACATAAATTGCTTGTAACTGAATGTTGTAGCCCAGAGCCACATCCCATAGGTCCAGTGCCAGCCGGCATAGAGGATATGAGTGTGTGCCTCCCTGTTTGTTGATTTACCACATAACTGTGGTGTTGTCTGTCCTTATCAGCTGGCCTTCTTGGAGAAAAGGTTTGAAGGCCTGGATTGCCAATTTTACTGCCATCATTTCCTTTAGATTTACGTGCAGGTGCTGCTGGTCTTGAGTCCATAGGCCTTGAATGCACCTGCCCAGCATGTGTGCCCCCCAACCGAGGTCTGAGGCATCTGTCGTGATGGTTTGTTTTGGTTGGCTTTTGCAGAAGGGCAATCCTGAGTTTGATTGGCAGGCCTGAGCCCACCATAGGAACTCTTTCTTCAGTCAGGGAATCATTGGAATTTTGGTTTCTAGGCTGTGCTTGTGTTGAGACCACAAATTCTTTAGGTACCATTGTAGCTTTCTCATATGCAGCCTGGCATGAGGGACCAGTATTATGCAGGATGCCATGAAGCCTAGAGCTTGCAGCACTTTTCTTGCAGTTAGATGGTTCTGCTTTGTTAATGCCAAGAAGTAGAGAGGAAGCTGCTCTTTCTTTTCTGCAGTTAGGGATGCCATTTGATTTGATGTGTCCAGTTCTGCACCCAGAAAGGTTATTCTTAGGGATGGAATCAGCCTTGACTTTTTTATATTGACTGTATATCCCAGGGCTTGCAGCAGGTAAATGACTCTTTGTAGGTCTTCTGTTAGTTTTATTTTGTTGTCCGCTTGTATCAGGCAGTCGTCCAGGTAGGGATAGATTTGAATCCCCTGAAGTCTGCAATGAGCGATTACTGATACCAGGCATTTCGTGAACACTCTGGGTGCAGTAGATAAGCCAAAGGGCAATGCTGAGAATTGATAATGCTCTGATCCTGCAAGAAATCTGAGGTATCTTCTGCAAATTGGTCTTATGGGGACGTGCAGGTATGCCTCCTTGAGATCTAGAGTTACCAGCCAAGACTCCTTGCCCAGCATGGGAAGAAGCTGCTGTAGGGTCAGCATTTTGAATTTTGGAACAATGAGGAATGTGTTTAAAGCGGACAGGTCTAGAATAGGCCTCCATTTGTTTTCTTTTCTTGGTACCAGGAAGAGCCTGGAGTAAAATCCCTTTCCTTGCTCCAAAGGTGGTACCTTTTCCACAGCTCTCATTCTTAGTAATTGAGATATTTGCTTTAGAGCTTCTGCCCTTTGAGTAGGTGGCAGGTTTGGCATTCCTCTTTTGCTTGGTAGAGTATGGAAATGGAACCTGTAACCTTGGTCTATAGTTTGCAAAATCCATTTTCTCTTGTGATGCAATGCCAGTTCTTTGAAAATAAGGTTAGCTTTCCGCCTAAGGGTGCTTCTAGTTGTTCCCTGGTAGGCGGTGCCACCGCCAAGTCACTGTGAATGAGTTGTTGTAGTGGTGGTGGTTGCATCCGTGCCTCGCTGGTTGTTACTTTGCCACTGGCGTCCCCTGTAGGCACCCCTGGTTTGGTTTCTGCCTCTCGTGCGCCTATTCCTGCCTCTTTGTGCCCTAGAGGAGTCTGGAAAGGACCAATTATTGGAGGGCCAGTTCCTGCTAAACCTTGGTGGTTGAACTTGTAAGAAATCTTTCACTGTTTGTACAGATTTTGCTTTCTCTTCCATCTTTTTTAGTACCTGTTGCGCAGGGGAACCAAATAAACTGACCTTGTCCATAGGTGCATCCAAAAGCTTTGATTTGACATGGTCTGGTAATGCCTGTTCTTTCAGCCATGCATGCCTCCTGATAACTGTGCCAGTCATGGCTGATCTAAAGGAAGCCTCCAGTGCATCATAGCCACATTTTAAAGAATGGTTACTAACCTGCTGTATGTTATGTACCATTTCTTGAATATATTTCTTATCTAAAGATTCTTCAGAGGACAGCTTTTTAGTCAACTGGTCAAGCATAAACTCTTGGTATTGAATCATATGAAATTGGCAGTTCAAAGCTCTAGCTGACAAAGTAGCAGAGGTGTAAACTTTTTTACCCCATCTCTCTAAGGACCTGGATTCCCTTTCAGAGGGAGGGTTTTAGTGGAAGTAGCTGCTACGGCTTTAGGACCCTGGGAGATAGTCTCTGGATCTGCAAAAGGAGCCTTATATAAATGGTGATGAGTGCCCGGGACTCTGTAGAACCTATCGGGCTTAGCAGGAGCCGGAGGTAATGAATCAGGAGCAGTGCAAGCATCATTAAATGCATCATCAACAACAGAAAGTACTGGAGGTATAGCTAAAGGCCTATGCTGTGGCAAATGTAGAAAGGTCCTAAGCCTTTTTCTGGAGTCTGAGAAATCTTGGCCCTGCCACTGAAATTGTTCCCTCATAGCATGCAAGGTTTCCCCAAAGGAAAATTCCTCAGGAGGAGAGGCTGAAGGATGGACTCCTCAGCATCAGAGTCTTCGTAAGGAGAATAAGCAGCCTCAGGAGGGTCTGTATGTTCTGAGTCATCAGAGGAATCATCTGTGGATACTGGCTCAGGGGGCTCTGCTCTAGGCCTTTTTTCTGGAGGAGGGAGAGAGGCCCTGTCTGGATGAGGCTGGGCTCCATGAATTAAAGAGATGAGATCCTCAGCCAAAGTAAGCATATGGGAGCTGCTGCTGGGCCTGAGAGAGGGGGGCTTGGCAGGCACCGTTTTTGATGCTTTGGCTGCTTTAGCCCTGGCAAAGGCCTTAATAGACATTGCTGCAGGAGGCCTAGCAGCTCCACGTGCAGGGGTAGAAATATCCAGGGGAATGGTATCTGATAAATCCTGTGAAACCGCAACAGAAGGTTGGATTTCAGAAGCCGTTTCTACCAGGTTAGAAGAGGCCTCGGTAGAAGGCATGATTTCGGCTGAAGAAAGAACCGCTTGCTCGGTTTCGTTTTTTGGTACTTTGCGTAGTCGGAGGATCCGACGGCATAATATATGCAAAATCGGAGCCGAAAATCTGTTCAGCAAACTCCGACCGACGTCTAAGCGTCCGTCGGTTAAAAGAAGCACAGGCTAGACAAGCTGCTACGTTGTGGTCTGGGCCTAAACAATGTATGCAATAGGAGTGGAAATCTTTAAGAGGTAATTGTTTCCCACAAGATAAACAGTTATTCACTTTTTCTGACATCGGCTGAGGCAAGAAAGAGTCCCCAACGGGGTACTTAGCTTTTTAGAAGTCTTCGAAGTAATATTCGGTAGTAGTAATCTCTGGATCTGACCGACCGGCACTTGCGAACAGCTTCTGCTTTGGGCGCCACACGGCAAGAAAGACTGAGGAAAATGGCGTCGGCTGATGCCTTTATACCCGAAGAACTGCCGCGATGACGTCGGGTGAAGTGCGACACCAGCCGAAGCCAGACCCAGACTTTGGAATCCGGCCGACCGAAGGGCTGCCTGACGACAGGACAACCCATTTGTGAAGACTGCAGATGCATCCTTGAAGGACATCACTGTACAGACACAAAAAACCTTCAGCTATATGCAAATACATCAGTAAGGCTTAGCAGAGGTTTAGCCAGTAGATCAGAGGGGTTGGAGGGAGGGTATCCTGAACTGCAGCAGGGTGAAAACTCGAACATCTACATTTATTGTAGGTACAAAACTGTACTATGTTCATCGTGTTACCCTGCTGCAGTCATCACACTTGGGTTGAGTCCCAAAGCTAAGGTAGGGTGGAGGCATTATGGAGGGTTAGAGGAGGTAATGAGTTCCTGCAGAACTGAAGTGGCGAAGCCTGCCCTGGACTTAGAATGAAGAGGCAAGTGATAGTGTTTGGTGAAGGTGTGTACAGAACTCCAAGTTGCAGCTTCTAAAATTTCCTTGGTAGGAACCCCCCTGAGAAAGGCTGTAGAGTTTGCTGTTGCCCTGGTAGAGTGGGATCTAATGGTAGGAGGAACCGGTTTCCCATGATTGGTATAGCAGAATCGTATGCAATGGCCTATCCATTTAGAAATGGTTTGCTTGGAAATGGCCCTCCCTTGAGAAGCTGTAGCATAGGAAACAAAGAGCTGGTCAGATTTTCTGAAAGCTTTAGTTTTATCCAAGTAATATCGAAGCTGCCTGTGAATGTCCAAGGAATGTAGGAGTCTCTCACCTTTGTTCTGTCGACTGGGAAAGAAAGTGGGTAGATGGATGGTTTGATTTAAAGCTACGCTGGAAACCACGTTAGGCATGAAGGAAGGATTAGTTCGTAGAGAAACTCTGTCTTGATGAAAAATGAGGAAAGGTTCCACTGCCATAAGTGCCTGTAATTCTGAAACTCTCCTAGCAGAAGTTATTGCCAGGAGCAGGGCAGTCTTCCAAGATAGGAACTGAAGGTCTGCAGAAAAAGCTGGTTCAAAGGGAGGTAATGTTAGTTTTTCCAGGACAAAGTTGAGGTCCCATGTAGGTGTAGGAGCTCTTCTAGGTGGTCTAATGTTTTTTGCCCCTCTGAGGAACTGCCTTAGGAGTGGATTTGAAAATAAAGGTGTATTTGTGTCGTAGTGAGCTGAAATAGCTGAAGCATGGATTTTAATTGAGGAGAAGGAAAGTCCTTCATGCAACATCTCAGCTAGATACTGCAGAATGTGAGGCATATGAGGCTGAGTTGTATCTAGGCCTTTAGCTTGGTTCCAGGCAGAAAACCTTTTCCATTTGTCCGAGTAAGCCTTCCTGGTGCTTGGCCTCCTGGCATCTAGAATAACACCCAGAACTGCTTGTGAAAGGGGCTGGCTGGCTGCTTAATTGATTTGCCATGCAACCAGGTTTAAGGTTTTGATCTGGCTGTGTAGAATCTGCTTGTCCTGCTGTGTGAGCAAATGAGGTATTTGAGGCAATATCCATGGTGGACTGTGAGCCATATTCTTCAATAGTGGATACCAGTGCTGGCGTGGCCAGTCTGGGGCTATGAGAATCATTCGAGGTTTCTCCTTTTTGACCTTCAAAAGAACCTTTGTGATAAGAGGCAATGGAGGGAAGGCATATACTGTCAGGTTTTTCCAACTGAAGGAGAGAGCATCCACTTTCCAAGCTTGATGGTGGAATGTCCTTGTACAAAATTTTGTCAGCTGGTAGTTTTGTGGACTGGCAAGCAGGTCTATATTTGGTAGGCCCCATCTTTGAGTTATCATTGCAAATATTTGTGGGTCTAGCTTCCACTCATGGGGATCTTTGATGTTTCTGCTTAGGTCGTCTGCCAATGTGTTTTTCTGTCCTGGCAGGAAGTGAGCTTGTAACTGGACTTGGTAGGTCAGAGCTGTGTTCCATAAGATTATTGCTTGCCTGCAAAGAGGGTAGGAATGTGTGCCCCCTTGTTTGTTTATGTACCACATTACTGTGGTGTTGTCCGTCTTTATTGCAAGTTGTCCTGGCTGTAGTAGATCCTTGAAGGCTGTCAGAGCTTTCTGTACAGCTAGCATCTCTTTTTGGTTTATGTGCAGTTTTCTTTGTTCTGCAGTCCATAGGCCTTGAATGCATTGCCCTGCCATGTGAGCCCCCCAGGCATAGTCTGAAGTATATGTTGTGATAGTTTGCCTGGGTAGGGGCAGGGAGAAAGGCTGACCCTTGTTGAGGTGACATGCCTGTGCCCACCATAGAAATTCCTGTTGAAGGCAGGGAATGAGAGATACTGTGTCCAAGCTGTGGCTGTGTTGAGACCATACGCTTTTTAGGTACCATTGTAATTTCCTCATATGCAGTTTTGTAAATGGTATTATCAGAATGCAAGATGCCATGAAGCCCAAAGCCTGCAGAATTTTTCTTGCAGTAAATTGGGTCTTTGTTGCCATTGTCTTGAAATACTGAGTCAGTTGTAATTGCTTGTCTGGTGTAAGACAAGCCTTCTGGGCCATTGTGTCCAAGCTGGAACCCAGGAATGTCATTTTTTGTGAGGGTACTAGTTTTGACTTCTTTTCGTTTACTGTGTAACCCAGACAATTTAGTAGATGCTTCACAAAAGTCAGATGCTGTATGAGAATGTATTTTCTTTCTGCTTGGATGAGGCAGTCGTCCAGGTATGGATATATTTGAATTCCTCTTTGTCTGCAGTACGCAATTACTGGTGCCAGGCATTTTGTGAATACTCTGGGCGCAGTAGTTAAGCCAAAGGGCAATGCAGAGAATTGATAATGGGTTGAACCTGCAGTGAAACTGAGGTATCTTCTGCAACTTTGTCTGATAGGGACATGCAGGTATGCCTCCTTGAGGTCCAACGTTACCAGCCATGCTTCCTTGCCCAACATGGGAAGTAGCTGCTGTAGTGTTAGCATCTTGAATTTGGGAACTTGTAAGTAAGTGTTTAGAACTGAAAAGTCCAGAATTGGTCTCAAAGCATTTTCTTTCCTGGGTACTAGGAACAGTCTTGAGTAAAATCCTTGGCCTTGCTCTTGAGTTGGCACCCTTTGAATGGCTCTCATGGCCATAAGAGCTGTAATTTGTTTTTGAGCCTCTGCCCTTTGATTTCGTGGCAGGCTTGGCATTCCTCTTTTTATTGGCAAGGTTTGAAAGTGGAATCTGTATCCTCGTAAAATTATGTCTAGGACCCATTTGTCCTTTGTGACCATGTGCCAATTTTCTACAAATAATGCTAGTTCCCCCCCCCAGGGGGGCTGACAAGAGAGCTTTGTTTGGCCGGTTGAGGTGCAAGTCATTGAGTTTGCCTTCTGGTGGCTTGAGACCCGTCTTCTCCTCCCTTCTGGGTTGGAATGGTCCATTGGCGAGGTTTATACTGAGCTTGTGGTTGTCCTCTGCCCCTTGGGCGCCTGTATTTACCCCTCTGAGGCCTGTCAGTGGCTGGAAAGGACCAATTTTTGGTTGGCCAGTTTCTGCTGAAGCGAGGGGGTTGTACCTGTAGGAAATCTTTGACTGTCTGCATTGATTTTGCCTTATCTTCCATTTTCTTTAAAACTTCTTCTGCTTTAACACCAAAAAGTACATCCTGCTGCAAGGGAGCATGTAGTAGTTTTGCTTTAACATGTTCAGGCAGACTTTGTTCCTTAAACCAGGCATGCCTACGTATAACTGAACGAGTGACTGCTGCTCTGCAGGAGGCCTCCAAAGAATCAAACCCACATTGTAAGGTATGTTTGCCCACCTGCTCGGTGGCGTGCAACAAATCTTGTACTTCTTTCAATTCAGATTGTTGAGGAAGGGTTGTTATCTTTTGTTTTAACTGAGAGATCAGAAATTGCTGATACTTAAGCATATGAAATTGACAGTTTAGAGCTCTCATTGCTAAAGTGGCTGAGGTGTAAACCTTTTTCCCCCATCTGTCTAGTGCTCTTGAATCCCTTTCAGGAGGTACTGGATTTTTAGCCATGGAAGCCTTAGCCCCCTTGGGACCCAGGGAGATGGTCTCTGGGTCAGCTACTGGGCTTTTGTAAAGGAATTTATGGGAATCAGGTACTCTGTAGTATCTGTCAGGCTTGGCCGGGGCAGGAGGCAGAGAGTCAGGGGTGAAACTGGACTCTAAATAAACATCATCCACAATGTCCAAAACAGGAGGGATGGCTAGAAGTCTGTGTTGGGGGAGTAAAAGAAAAGTACAGTTTTGTACCTACCATAAATGTAGATGTTAGAGTGCTAATACAGCTGCAGTCCTTACATATGGGTTCTCCTGCCGTCAGGCGGGTCCTCGGTCGGCCGAATTCCAAAGTCTAGGTCCGGCGTCGGTTGTTGTTGCCTTCTTCACTGACGTCAGTGCGACAGGGGTATACAAGACACGGCCGACGCCATTTTCTTCAGTCTTTCTTGCCCCAGATGTCAGGTGCCCCCAGAAGGAAGGCAATACATAATTTATATATCTATGTATAGTCATGCAATGCAATATAATCAAAATTCAGTAGTTGCAAGCAAATACACCATAGAAGGATAACCCAAACAGGTTGTTTGTGGAGGAGTTAGCCACTAGGCCTGTGCCAAGAGGGGAAGGAGGGAGGGAAACCTGGACTGCAGCTGTATTAGCACTCGAACATCTACATTTATGGTAGGTACAAAACTGTACTATGTTCATCGTGCATACAGCTGCAGTCCTTACATACGGGTAGAATCCCAAAGCTATGCACAGGGTGGTAGGCACTAGGTGGAATTAGGAGGAGCCAGAATGCCCTGCAACACAGCAGTGGCAAAGCCTGCTCTTGTTTTGGAGTATAAAGGTAGGTGGTAGTGTTTAGTGAAGGTATGCACCGAACTCCAAGTGGCTGCCTCCAAAATATCTTTGGTAGGAACTCCTCTGAGGAAGGCTGTAGAGGTAGCTGTGGCCCTTGTGGAGTGGGATCGGATGCCTGTAGGCATAGATTTGCCATGAAAGGAGTAACAAAAACGTATGCAGTGGCCTATCCATTTTGAAATGGTCCGTTTGGAAATTGGCTTCCCTTGAGCTCCTACAGCATAGGACACAGAGTTGTTCTGATTTCCTGAACGGCTTTGTTCTGTCCAAATAGTAACGCAGCTGTCTATGGATGTCTAAGGAATGTAGCAGCCTTTCCCCTTTGTTTTGAGGATTGGGGTAAAAGGTAGGTAAGTGTATGGCCTGATTTAAAGCTATCCTGGATACTACCCTTAGGCATAAATGACGGGTTGGTTCATAAGGAAACCCTGTCCTGATGGAAGATGAGAAAGGGCTGCACAGCCATGAGGGCTTGTAATTCCGAGACCCTACGAGCTGAGGTAATAGCCAGAAGGAAAGCTGTTTTCCAGGACAAATATTGTAAATCTGTTAAGGCAGCTGGTTCAAAGGGAGGCAATGTCAATTTTTCCAGTATGTAATTAAGATCTCAGGCTGGGATTGGTTGTTTCCTTGGAGGTCTTATATTCTTAGCCCCTCTGAGGAACTGTCTTAAGAGTGGGTGAGAGAATAAGGGTGGATCAGTGTTGTATTCTGCAGAAATGGCTGAGGCATGGATTTTAATGGAGGAGAATGACAGTCCACTGTTCAGCAACTCAGTTAGATACTGTAATATCTGAGGCAAATTCAGTTTTCTAGGATCCTGGTCCTTTTTCTCATTCCAAGCGCAAAACCGTTTCCATTTTGCAGAGTAAGCTTTTCTAGTAGATGGCCTTCTGGCTTCCAAAATGACATCCTGTACCTCCTTGGAGAGTAGGGTCTGTTGTGGTATTAAGGAATTTTCCATGCAGCCAGATTGAGTGTTTTCAGCTGACTGAAGAGTTTTGCAGCTGTGCTGAGTCAGAAGGAGAGGCATTAGAGGTAGGGTCCAGGGAGGAGAATGTGTTAGATTCCTCAGGAGTGGATACCAGTGCTGTCTTGGCCAGTCTGGAGCAATCAGTATCATCTTTGGTCTGTCTGTTCTTGTTTTCAAAAGCACCTTGGTCAGTAGAGGAAGAGGTGGAAAGGCGTAAACTGTCCTTGCTGTCCAACTGAAAGAAAGGGCGTCCACTCTCCAGGCCTTTGGATGAAATGTCCTTGAGCAGAACTTTGTCAATTGGTGATTTTTGTGGGAGGCAAAGAGATCTATGTCTGGCCTTCCCCAGGCTTGGATTATCTTTGTAAACACTTGAGGATGCAACTTCCATTCGTGAGGGTCTGTCATATTTCTGCTTAGATTGTCTTCCAGCGTGTTTTCCATACCTGGCAAGTACTGTGCTTGAAGCTCGATTTGCCATTTCAGAGCCCTGTTCCAAAGTGACATGGCCAGCCTGCACAGGGGGTATGAATGTGTTCCTCCCTGTTTGTTTATGTACCACATTACTGTGGTGTTGTCTGTTCTTATTAACAATTGCCCAGGATGCAGGAGGTACTTGAAAGCTGTAATTGCATTTATCACTGCTAGCATTTCCTTTTGATTGATGTGAAGGTGCTTTTCCTTTTGGGACCATTTGCCCTGAATGCACCTGTCTGTCATGTGTGCCCCCCAGGCGTAGTCTGAGGCGTCTGTTGTGATGACTTGATTTGCTTGAGGCTTGCTGAATGGTAGACCTGCGTTTGTTTGGCATGGTTGAGCCCACCATAGAAATTCCTTTTGTAAACATGGAATTAGTGGTATTATTGTTTCCAAACTGTGGCTGTGTTGAGACCATAGGTTTTTTAAATACCATTGAAGTTTCCTCATATGCAACTTTGCACATGGGATTAGAAGAATGCAAGATGCCATGAATCCCAGTGCCTGCAGGATTTTCCTTGCAGTTAGCCTGGTACAATTTGCTAGTATCTTGAAGTACTGAGTTAGTTGCCCCTGTTTTTCTGGCGTAAGATAGGCCATCTGGGTGTGTGTGTCCAAGTTGGCACCCAGGAAAGTTATTTTCTGAGATGGTGTTAGCCTGGATTTCTCTTTGTTGACTGTGTATCCCAGAGAATTCAATAACTGTATTACATAAGCCAGATGCTCCAGAAGTATGTGCTTGCTGTCCACTTCTATCAGGCAGTCGTCCAAATAAGGGTATATTTGTATCCCTTGAAGTCTGCAGTAGGCAATTACTGACGCCAGGCATTTCATGAATACTCTGGGTGCAGTAGATAAGCCAAAGGGCAATGCAAAGAATTGATAGTGGATTGAACCTGCAAGAAATCTGAGGTATCTTCTGCAGCTTTGTCTGACTGGGATATGCAGGTATGCCTCCTTGAGGTCCAATGTTACCAGCCAAGACCCCTTGCCCAGCATGGGAAGAAGCTGCTGTAAGGTGAGCATCTTGAATTTTGGTACTAGTAGAAATGTGTTTAGGATGGATAAGTCCAAAATGGGTCTCCAATCGTTTCCCTTCCTTGGTACCAGGAATAGTCTGGAATAAAAACCTTGAGCTTGCTCGTGAGTAGGTACCTCTTGAATAGCTTTCATGTCCATGAGCTTTGAAATTTGTATTTGATCCTCTGCCCTTTGATTGTGTGGCAGGTTTGGCATGCCTCTCATTTTTGGAAGATTGTGAAAATGAAATCTGTAGCCTCTGTTTATAATGTCCAGGATCCATTTGTCTTTTGTGACAATATGCCAATTTTTTGAAAATAATGCCAGCTTTCCTCCCAAGGGTGCTGCCAGTTGAGCCTTCTTTGGCATGCAAAGGGGAAAGTCATTGGGTTTGTTTTCTGTATTGTTGTGCATTGTCTTCGCCACCTCTTGATACTGGAGGTTGCCATTGTCTGCCTCTATATGATCCTTGAGATTGTCCTCTGCCCCTTCCGTGTTTGTATCTACCTCTTTGGGGCTTGTCTGTGGCTGGAAAGGACCATTTTTTTGTAGGCCAATTTCTACTAAATCGTGGAGGTTGTACCTGCAGAAAAGCCTTAACAGTTTGCATAGATTTAGCTTTTTCTTCCATTTTTCCTTAGTATTTCCTCAGCATTAGTACCAAATAACACATCCTTTTGTAAAGGAGCATCCAGTAATTTTAGCCTTAGCATGATCAGGCAGGGTTTGTTCCCTAAGCCAAGCATGTCTACGAATGACTGATCCTGTAACTGCAGCTCTACTTGAGGCCTCTAGAGCATCATAACCACATTGCAAGGTGTGCTTACCCACTTGTTCTGCACTATGTATCATATCTTGCAACTCCTTCAGATCTGGTTATTCAGATTGTGAAATTTTATTCTTTAACTGTGATAACAGAAACTGCTGATATTTAAGCATATGGAACTGACAATTTAAGGCCCTCATGGCTAGAGTGGCCGAGGTATACACCTTTTTTCCCCACCTTTCTAAGGATCTAGACTCTCTTTCGGAGGGTAATGGATTCTTAGCAGTAGAGGCCTTCATTCCCTTGGGACCCTGAGAAATGGTTTGTGGGTCAGCATTATGGCTTTTGTAAAGAAATTGGTGTGAGTTAGGAACTCTGTAGTACCTATCAGGCTTGACTGGGGCTGGAGGCAGGGAATCCGGATTAAGGCAAGCCTCCGAATAAACATCATCAAGTATGTCCAAGACAGGAGGTATCGCCAGAGGCCTGTGCTGGGGTAGTAGAAGAAATTCCCTAAGCCTTTTCTTTGAATCTGAAAAATCCTGGCCTTCCCAATGGAAGTGTTCCCTCAAGGTATGCAAGGTTTCCCCGAATGAGAAATCCTCTGGGGGGGATACAGAAGGAATGGACTGTTCTGCATCAGAATCTTCAAAAGGGGAGTACGAATGCTCCTCTTCATCAGAATGTTCTGAAATAATGGAGCCCTGGTCAGAAGAGGGAGATTCTTCCTCCACTCTGGGTCTCTTGTCCAGTGGGGGTTGTGAACCCCTGATAAGAATAATTAAATCCTCAGCCATTTTGAGCATCTGCTTTTTAGGCATGGGGCCTGTAGATGGGCCCTGTGCAACAGGCCTCTGGGAGTGCATGGCTGATTTAGAATTAGTAAAGGCCTTGATGGAAAAGGAAGAAGAAGGTCTAAAGACACCATGGATGGAAGTAGATCTATCCACATTAAGAGTTTCAACACTCACCGTGGCTTCGGTAGCTGTAGTAGGGTGTGGGCCGAGGAACCTGCAGTCTCGGGTACAGAGGACACCGCCAGAGAAGCGTAGTCGGTAGTCAGGGGCTGCGTAGGCGCCTCACTGAGAACCAGACCACGTGTAGCCGGTCTTGGCGTGGTGTCGGTCTTTCTCCTTGCGTTTTTTCGACAAAACGGTAGTCGGAGTCCCCGACGACATTTTATAGTTAAAAGCTTTACCGAAAAAGTGCTGGGCGAACTCCGCCCGACGCTTAATAGTGCGTTTATTAAAGGTAGCACAAAAGTGACAGCCCGAGACGTTGTGGTCTGGGCCTAAACAAGGTATACAGAGGGAATGGAAATCCTTATGCGGTATTTGCTACCCACAAGAAATACAATTGTTAACTTTGTCTGACATCGGTCTGAGGCAAGAAAAGTTTCCCCAACGGGGTACTTAGCTTTAAAGAAGACTTCGGTTTCCAAATTTTCGTAATTTCAGGAGCTGGCCGACCGGCACTTGCGAACTGCTTCTGCTTCGGGCACCGCGCGGCAAAAAAGACTGAAGAAAATGGCGTCGGCCGTGTCTTATATACCCGTCGCACTGACGTCAGGGAAGAAGGCGACAACAACCAACGCCGGACCTAGACTTTGGAATTCGGCCGACCGAGGACCCGCCTGACGGCAAGAGAACCCATATGTAAGGACTGCAGCTGTATGCACGATGAACATCTCTCTGAGCCTTTTCTTGGAATCAGAGTAATCCTGACCTTCCCAGTGAAAATGTTCCCTCATAGTGTGTAAAGTTTCCCCAAAAGAGTAATCTTCTGGAGGGGAAGCTGAGGGAATAGAGTCCTCAGCATCAGAATCTTCAAAAGGAGAGAAGGAATAGTCTTGGTGTTCAGAGGAATACGAATAAACAGACAGTTGTTCAGAGGAAGCAGATTCTTCCTCTTGTCTAGGCCTTTTGTCAGGAGGAGGCTGGGTACCCCTGATAAGAGAAATCAGATCTTCAGCCATCTTGAGCATCTGTTTCTTAGGCATAGGGCCTTGAACAGGTGACTGAAGTGAAGCTTTTTTCGATTTGAAAGGAGTCTTCGGTTTGGAAAACGTTTTGACTGTAAGAGTCGTCGGTCTGAAAATGCCTTCAGAAAGTGAAGGTGTTTCAGAAGTACCAGTGTCCTTGGGAGGCAAGTCGTCGGTAGGACCTTAAGTAAAAGGATGCGTCGGCCTAGTACATTCCGTCAAGATTACCGTAGCGGTCTCGGGTTCCTCAACTGCGGTAGTCAGAGGCTGCATCGGAGCCTCACTGATAACCGGAGAACCGGAGACTGGATCAACCGAGGCCTCGGAATTGGGCTTAGGCCTGGGTTGTCGATCCTTATCCCTGCGCTTTTTGTGCACGCCGGTAGTCGGCAGCTCCGACGGCATGTTATAATTAAATTTTCTGCCAAAAAAGTGTCGTGCAAAATCAAATCGTCTTTTAATAGTGCGTTTATTAAATCTAGCACAAAAACGACAAGAAGTGATGTCGTGATCAGGGCCTAGACAGGGTATACAATAAGAATGAAAATCCTTATGAGGTATTTGCTTCCCACAAGAAATACAATTGTTAACTTTTTCTGACATCGGTCTGAAGCAAGAAAAGGTTCCCCAACAGGGTACTTAGCTTTATAGAAGACTTCGGTCTGAAACTCGAATTCGAAAATCTCAGCAGTCGGCCGACCGGCACTTGCGAACTGCTTCTGCTTTGGGCACCGCGCGGCAAGAAAGACTGGAGAAAATGGCGTCGGTTGCAATATATGTACCCCTGGCGCACTGACGTCAGGGATGAGGCGACAGCAACTGACGTCGGACTAAGACTTTGGAAATCCGGCCGACTGCGGGACCGCCTGACGACAGGATAACCCAAGTGTGATGACTGCAGCAGGGTAACACGAACGTCTAGGAGCCATAGTCAAGTCCCCAAATGATGTGGACATCCTACAGAAGGGCCTCGCTGAGACAGATGCCTAGTGTCAGAGCCATGGCTTCAAACTCAATGCCAAAAAGTGCAGTGTCAACCCCTTTGGTAAAAACTCTGTAGCCATGAACTACCACATACACAGCAATCTACTTAATACCATATGTGTGATAAGAGACCTTGGGACCCAGGTAAACAGTAGTCTCTCCTTTGACAGTCACATCGCCACAGTAGTCAGAAAGTCCATCTACGTGGCACACCATCATAAAAGGGTTCGCATCCAGGAAAAAAAAGAGGTCATTGTTCCTCTCTATAATAGGTCTAATGAGTGTCAAGTAGAGTACAATGCCCCTTTTGGAAGGTACCTCACAAGACATCTGCAGCAGCTGGAAAGGTCACAGAAGTACCCCACAAAGAGGATTACTGGCCTCAAACAAATGCCCTACGTTGACCGTCTCAAAAAAACTCCAGCTTTACTCCAAAGCATATCGCCTACTCCGTGGTGATCTCTGCCTAACATAGGTTAATAGGTTCATACTAGGCTATCTGCCCGAGGGCATTTATAAGCCTAGCCCATAGTTTTGTGGCTTACGCCACCCCTTTAGTTTGGAGAAACTATGCCCATTATTTTGCTGTGCCTCTGTCGAGCAGTGACACTGAGGTAACCCCTGGGGTGTATCTGCGATCCCCCATCCATTGGTCAAGATTCCTCTTGAACAAGGCCAGTGAGGTGCTCTGCCTCACATAAACCGGGATTTTGTTCCACAGCATAGGGAGTCTTTGGGTGATGAATCTATCCCTCCAGCACGTCCTATTAATAACCGTGTCGAAGTTTAATTCTCCCGCCCTTGTGGCTCTGAGGGATCTAGATTTTTTGAGATGAAGCATGTTCATCAAATCTGGGTTTGACATGGCCTTGTATGCTAACATATAAAGCTATGTCAAACCCAGAGCTGTTGGGACATGCTACACCTAAAGAAGTCCCAATCCCTCCGAGCTACACACACTGGGGACCTAAACCTTGTCACCACAACAAACAGGACATGCTGGAGGGATAAATTCCTGTCCCAGAGACTTCCCATACTCTGGAACATGCTACCCATCTATGTCAAGCAAAGTTCTTCATTAGCACTCTTCAAGAAAAATCTTGATGAGTGGATGAGAAATAGGAAATACACCCCAGGGATCACTTCTGTGTTTCTGCTAGACAGTGGCACAGGAAAATAACTTTCTTGGGTGGTGTAAGCCAGGGAACCTTGTTGGCTAGGCTTACGTAGGCCCTTGGGCCGATAGCTTAGTACCTACCTATGAACCTTAGGAAGGATAACCTTAATTTTAAATTAGGCAATGCCTGTGGGTGCAGCTGTCAATTTGGGAAAACTCCAGACTACAAAAACTTTTACACAACAATGTAGGTAAAGTAGAAAGGGTTGCTGCCAAACTTATGGAACCTTTAACAAGAAAAATAACCAGAGATCCTGTAGCGGTATTGGAGATATTTTGGAAATTTTATGATTTTTTTTTTTTTATATAAAGCAGAGCAATGTGGAAATCAAGAAAAAATACAACTGGATATGCCTACAGAATATTTAAGTACACTAAGGTCAGAGGTAGAGGAGGCTCAACAATTAACAGTTAAGATAAGAGATGAGATAAAATAGTGACATATAATAAACCTGCAGGAAAGGCTCCATGAACAGATGGCATTCCTGTGGAAGATAGAGGGGAGAGTGATTAAGATCTGGAGGGATTTGTTTAATAAGAAGTTATGTACTCACCATAACGTTCCATCTGAGTGGGTAGACTTCATTTGTCTGCAACCTGTGGGATTCGGATCCGAGACGGCAACTTTTACGAAGCTTAGATCTGAGCTCCTAGCTCCTCCCCTTACCCATAATCCCCTGCCAACCCTGACTGACCTCAGATCAAGTTTGCCCGCAACCACAAAAACAGGTAAATAACTACCTTCTCGGAGAGGTACACCACTATAAAACATAAAACACCTCTGAAGGTCAGGGGGATGGACGGGGGGAACGGTTGCAGACAAATGAAGTCTACCCACTCAGATGGAACATTATGGTGAGTACATAACTTCTTAATCTGTAGTGGTTAACTTCATTTGGTCTGCAACCTGTGGGACAGAGTCCCCAGCTACCTAAACCTTGGGCGGCCTTCATGGAAGGATATTCCGGAGCACTGCGGAGCCAAAAGAAGTTCTCCCTCTAGAGATAATGTCCAGCTTATAATGATTGATAAAGGTATGAGATGAAGCCCAAGTGGCTGCTGAACAGATATCATCCAAGGACACTCTGGATTTGAAGGTGGCAGATGTAGCCATGGACCGAGCTGTGTGGGTACGAACTCCCCGAGGTGTGGGCCTGCCGGAATTTTGATAAGATGTGATGATACATTGTGAAATCCATTTCGATAAGGTAACTTTCGAAACGGGTTTACCTAGATGAAATTTGGCAAAGGAGACAAACAACTGGTCGGATTGCCTATGACCAGATGTCCTATGAATGTAAAACCTAAGCTGTCTATGCACGTCCAAAGAATGCAATTTGTACTCTCCTTTGTTTTGGTAGTTAGGAAAGAAGACCGGCAAAATGATAGATTGGTTAATATTCGTCTCGGAAACTACCTTTGGAAAGAATGAGGGATTGGTCCTAAGGTAAATCCTATCCCTGTGAAAGGCTAAGTATGGGGGTTTTACAGAAAGCGCGTGCAATTCAGAAACCCTCCTAGCTGAAGTAATAGCCACTAGGAAGGCTGTTTTCCACGACAAGTATTTCAGGTCTACAGACGCCGCCGGTTCAAAGGGCGGAGCCGTCAAGGCTTGTAATACCAAGGTCAAATCCCATGGAGGAACTGGTTCCTTTACTGGAGGTCTAAGTAGAAAAGTGCCCTTTAGGAATGTTTTCAACAATTTTGTAGTAATCAAAGGGTCCATTTCACTATCTACGTGATAATGAGAGATAGCTGCTAATTGCACCTTCACCATAGAGCAGCTAGCTCCCTCATTAAAAAGTCCTGAAAGAAAATCCAGCACCGCAGGCAAGGGGGTTGTAAAGGGATCCAAATTATGGCGTTCTGCCCAGATAGAGAAACGCTTCCATTTACTACCATAGACCTTCCTAGTAGAGGGCTTGTGCGCTGCTACTAGGATAGTTTTAACCGGAGATGAGATACCGGGAGTCCTAGCTATGAGTGGAACTGGAGCAGCCAAGCCATAAGCTTCAGGTTGACCAGGTCGGGGACTGGGAGCCCCAGGGGGTGGGAAATCAGATCCGGGAGGGGATCCAGGATGGATTCACTCGAGACCAGAGATAAGGGAACCAAGCTTGGCGAGGCCAGAATGGGGCAATGAGGATCATCTTGCTCCCCAACCGACTGGCTTTCTGAATGAGTTTCAGCATCAGGGGAAGAGGAGGGTAGGCATAGAGAAGACCGGGTGGCCAAGCATGCACCAAAGTGTCCCTCGGGGCTTCCCCGGCAGGGGGAATGAGAGCAAAGTAATTGTTGCATTTCGTGTTTGAGGGTGACGCGAAGAGATCGCAACAGGGATGCCCCCAGATGGCAAAAATTTGAATTGCTACTTGGGGATTGAGGGACCACTCTTAAGGAGACAGGATGGTGCGACTCAGTCTGTCCACCAGGATGTTGGTCCGTCCCGGAATGTGCGTTGCAATGAGAAAGCGGTTGGTGGAGATCGCCCATTCCCACACTCTCATGGTTCTCGACAGAGTGGGTAAGACCTAGTTCACCCTTGCTTGTTGACATACCATACCACAGACATGTTGTCTGACTGGATCGCAATTGTTCAAGCAGGTAGAAGGCTCTGAAGTGCTTGCAACGACAACAGCACTGCCCTCATCTTTAGAACATTTATGTGCAATAAGGTCTCTGAATCGTTCCACGTGCCTTAGACCGTCCTGCCCGAATAATACCCCCCTCCCAAGACGAGAGGTGTCTGTGGTCACCGTGGCAAGAGGGGGGGCCGTGGCAAAGGGGCATCCCGCCTGGAGGTCCAGCGATTGAAGCCACCGAACGAGAGCCCTCTTGCAGGCCCTGCTGAGGGAAAAGTACAGTTTTGTACCTACCATAAATGTAGATGTTCGAGTGCTAATACAGCTGCAGTAATAACATATGGCTTCTCTGCCGTCAGGCGGTCCCTCGGTCGGCCGAATTCCAAAGTCTTGGTCCGGCGTCGGTTGTTGTCACTTCTTTTCCTGACGTCAGTGAGGCAGGAGTATATGAGAGACACAGCCGACGCCATTTTCTTCAGTCTTTCTTGCCCCAGATGTCAGGTGCCCCCAGTAGGAAGGCAACACATAAATTATATTTATATACATGCAATGCAATGTAATCAAAAAACAGTAGTTGCAAGCAAATATACCATAGAAGGATAACCCAAACAGTTTGTATGAAGAGGGGTTAGGTCCTAAACCTTTACCAAGAGGGGAAGGAGGGAGGGAAATCTGTACTGCAGCTGTATTAGCACTCCAACATCTACATTTATGGTAGGTACAAAACTGTACTATGTTCATCGTGCATACAGCTGCAGTAATAACATATGGGTAAAATCCCAAAGCTACGCACAGGGTGGTAGGCACTAGGTAAAACTGGGATGAGCCAGAATGCCCTGCAACACAGCAGTAGCAAAGCCTGTTCTGGTTTTGGAATATAAATGCAGGTGGTAGTGTCTTGTGAAGGTATGTACCGAACTCCAAGTGGCTGCCTCCAAAATATCTTTGGTAGGAACTCCTCTGAGGAAGGCTGTAGAGGTAGCTGTGGCCCTGGTGGAGTGGGATCTGATGCCCGTAGGGACAGATTTTCCATGATAGGAGTAACAAAACCGTATGCAGTGGCCTATCCATTTTGAAATTGTCTGTTTGGTCACTGGCTTCCCTTGAGCTCCTACAGCATAGGACACAAAAAGTTGTTCTGATTTCCTAAAAGGCTTTGTTCTATCCAAATAATAACGTAGCTGTCTATGGATGTCTAAAGTGTGTAGCAGCCTTTCCCCTTTGTTTTGAGGATTGGGGTAAAAGGTAGGCAAGTGTATGGCTTGATTTAAAGCTACCCTGGATACCACTTTAGGCATAAATGATGGGTTGGTTCGAAGGGAAACCCTGTCCTGATGCAAGATGAGAAAGGGCTGCACAGCCATGAGGGCCTGTAGTTCCGAAACCCTACAAGCTGAGGTAATGGCCAGAAGGAAGGCTGTTTTCCAGGACAAATGTTGCAAATCTGTTGAGGCAGCTGGTTCAAAGGGAGGCAATGTTAATTTTTCTAGAATATAATTAAGATCCCAGGCTGGCACTGGTCGTTTCCTTGGTGGTCTTATATTCTTAGCCCCTCTGAGGAACTGTCTTAAGAGTGGGTGAGAGAATAAAGGTGGATCCGTGTTGAATTCTGCAGAAATGGCTGAGGCATGGATTTTTATGGAAGAAAATGAAAGTCCAATGTTCAGCAGCTCAGCTAGATACTGTAATACCTGTGGCAAATTTAGTTTTGTAGGGTCCTGGCCTTTTTTCTCATTCCAAGAGCAAAACCGTTTCCATTTTGCTGAGTAAGCCTTTCTAGTAGATGGCCGTCTGGCCTCCAAAATGACATCCTGTACCTCTTTGGGGAGTAAGGTCTGTTGAGGTGTTAAGGAATTTTCCATGCAGCGAGATTGAGTATTTTCAGCTGACTGTGAAGAGTTTTGTAGTTGTGCTGAGTCAGCAGAAGAGGCATTAGGGGTAGGGACCAGGGAAGAGTGTGTGTTAGGCTCCTCAGGAGTGGGTACCAGTGTTGTCTTGGCCAGTCTGGAGCAATCAGTATCATCTTTGGTCTCTCTGTTCTTGCTTTCAAGAGCACCTTGGGCAGAAGAGGCAGAGGTGGGAAAGCGTAAACTTTCCATGCTGCCCAACTGAATGAAAGGGTGTCCACTCTCCAGGCCTTTGGATGAGAGGTCCTTGAACAAAACTTTTCCAATTGATGATTCCTGTGGGAGGCGAAGAGATCTATGTCTGGCCTCCCCCACGCTTGGATTATCTCTGTAAACACTTGAGGATGCAATCTCCATTTGTGTGGATCTGTCATATTTCTGCTTTGATTGTCTGCCAGCGTGTTTTCCAAACCTGGCAAGTACTGTGCTTGAAGTTCGATTTGCCATTCCAGAGCCAAGTTCCAAAGTGTCATGGCTAGTCTGCACAGGGGGTATGAATGTGTTCCTCCTTGTTTGTTTATGTACCACATAACTGTGGTGTTGTCTGTTCTTATCAATAATTGTCCTAGATGCAGGAGGTCCTTGAAAGCTGTAATTGCATTTATTACTGCTAGCATTTCTTTTTGATTGATGTGAAGGTGCTTTTCCTTTTGGGACCATTTGCCCTGAATGCACCTGTCTGTCATGTGCGCCCCCCCAGGCGTAATCTGAGGTGTCTGTTGTGATGACTTGATTTGCTTGAGGCTTGCAGAATGGGAGACCTGTGTTTGTTTGACATGCTTGAGCCCACCATAGAAATTCCTTTTGCAAACATGGAATTATTGGTATTATTGTTTCCAAACTGTGGCTGTGCTGAGACCATAGATTTTTTAGGTATCATTGAAGTTTCCTCATATGCAACTTTGCACATGGGATTAAAAGAATGCAAGATGCCATGAAGCCCAGAGCCTGCAGGATTTTCCTTGCAGTAAGCCTGGTACAATTTGCTAGCATTTTGAAGTACTGAGTTAGTTGCCTCTGCTTTTCTGGCATACGATAGGCCATCTGGGTGTGTGTGTCCAAGTTGGCACCCAGGAAAGTTGTTTTCTGAGCTGGTGTTAGCCTGGATTTCTCTTTGTTGATTGCGTATCCCAGAGCATTCAGTAACCGTGTTGCATAAGCCAGATGTTCCAAAAGTATGTGCTTGCTGTCCGCTTGGATCAGGCAGTTGTCCAAATAAGGGTAAATTTGTATCCCTTGAAGTCTGCAGTAGGCAATTACTGATGCCAGGCATTTCGTGAATACTCTGGGCACAGTAGATAAGCCAAAGGGCAATGCAGAGAAATGATAGTGAATTGAGCCTGCAAGAAATCTGAGGTATCTTCTGCAGCTTTGTCTGATTGGGACATGCAGGTATGCCTCCTTGAGGTCCAGTGTTACCAGCCAAAACCCCTTGCCTAGCATGGGAAGAAGCTGCTGTAATGTGAGCATCTTGAATTTTGGTACGAGTAAGAATGTGTTTAGGATGGATAAGTCCAAAATGGGTCTCCAGTCGGTTCCTTTCCTTGGTACCAGAAATAGCCTGGAATAAAACCCTTGACCTTGTTCGTGAGTAGGTACCTCTTGAATAGCTTTCATGTCTTTGAGCTTTGAAATTTGTAGTTGTGCCTCTGCCCTTTGATTGTGTGGCAGGTTTGGCATGCCTCTCATTTTTGGAAGAGTGTAAAAATGAAATCTGTAGCCTCTGTTTATAACGTCCAGGATCCATTTGTCTGTTGTGACCATATGCCAATTTCTTGCAAATAATGCCAGCTTTCCTCCCAAGGGTGCTGCCAGCTGAGACTTGCTTGGCATGGAAAGGAGGAAGTCATTGGGTTTCTTTCCTGTATTGCTGTGCACCGTTTTCACCACCTCTTGGTGCTGGAGCTTGCCATTGCCTGCCTCTATAAGATCCTTGTGATTGCCCTCTGCCCCTTGTGCGCCTATATCTTCCTCTTTGGGGCCTGTCTGTGGCTGGAAAGGACCAGTTTTTAGAAGGCCAATTTCTGCTAAAACGTGGTGGTTGAACCTGTAGAAAAGCTTTGACAGTTTGCATAGATTTGGCTTTTTCTTCCATTTTCCGTAGTATCTCCTCAGCATTAGTACCAAATAGCACATCCTTTTGTAAAGGAGCATCTAGTAACTTAGCTTTCACATGATCAGGCAAGATTTGTTCCCTAAGCCATGCATGCCTACGAATGACTGATCCTGTAACTGCAGCTCTACTTGAGGCCTCTAGGGCATCATAACCACATTGTAAGGTGTGTTTACCCACTTGTTCTGCACTATGCATCATATCCTGCAACTCCTTCAAATCTGGTTGTTCAGGTTGAGACATTTTATTTCTTAATTGTGATAACAGAAACTGCTGATATTTAAGCATATGAAACTGACAATTTAAGGCCCTCATGGCTAGGGTGGCCGAGGTATATACCTTTTTCCCCACCTTTCTAAGGATCTTGACTCTCTTTCGTTAGGAAGTGGATTCTTAGCAGTAGAGGCCTTCATTCCCTTGGGGCCTTGAGAAATGGTTTCAGGGTCAGCATCATGGCTTTTGAAAAGAAATTGGTGAGAGTTAGGAACTCTGTAGTACCTATCAGGCTTGACTGGGGCAGGAGGCAGGGAATCCGGGTTAAGGCAAGCCTCCGAATAAACATAATCAAGTACATCCAAGACAGGAGGTATCGCCAGAGGTCTGTGTTGAGGTAACAAAAGAAATTCCCTCAGTCTTTTCTTGGAATCAGAAAAGTCTTGGCCTTCCCAATGGAAGTGTTCCCTCAAAGTGTGCAAGGTTTCCCCAAAAGAATAATCCTCAGGGGGAGATACAGAAGGAATGGATTGCTCTGCATCAGAATCTTCAAAAGGGGAGTAAGATTGCTCTTCTACATCAGAGTGTTCTGAAAAAATGCAGCCCTGATCAGAAGAGGGAGAATCTTCCTCCACTCTGGGCCTCTTGTCAGGAGGGGGTTGGGAACCCCTGATAAGAGTAATTAAATCCTCAGCCATTTTAAGCATCTGTTTTTTAGGCATGGGGCTTGTGGATGGGCCCTGTGCAACAGGCCTCTTGGGATGCCTGGCTGATTTGGACTTAGTAAAGGCCTTAATGGAAAAGGAAGATGAGGGTCTAAAGACACCATGGGTGGAAGTGGACCTGTCCACATTAGGAGACTCAACGCTCACAGTGGCTTCGGTGGTTATAGTCAGGGTATGGGCCGAGGTACCTGCGGTCTCGGGTACAGAAGACCCCACCAAAGAGGTGTCGTCGGTAGTCAGGGACTGCATAGGCGTCTCGCTGAGAACCGGACCACGTGTAGGCGGTTTTGGCGTGCTGTCGGTGGAGACCGCGGACCTCGCGTCGGTCCTTGTCCTTGCGTTTTTTGGACAAAACGGTAGTCGGATTCTCCAACATTTTATAATCAAATGCTTTACCAAATAAATGTTGGGCGAACTCCGCCCGACGCTTGATAGTGCGTTTTTTGAAAGTAGCACAAAAGCGACAGCCCGAGACGTCGTGGTCTGTGCCTAAACAAGGTATGCAAAGGGAATGGAAATCCTTATGCGGTATTTGCTTCCCACAAGAAATACAATTGTTAACTTTTTCTGACATCGGTCTGAGACAAGAAAAGTTTCCCCAACGGGGTACTTAGCTTTAATGAAGACTTCGGTTTCCAAATTTTTCGTAAATTCAGGAGCTGGCCGACCGGCACTTGCGAACTGCTTCTGCTTTGGGCACCGTGCGGCAAAAAAGACTGAAGAAAATGGCGTCGGCTGTGTCTTATATACTCCTGCCTCACTGACGTCAGGAAAAGAAGCGACAACAACCGATGCCGGACCAAGACTTTGGAATTCGACCGACCGAGGGACCGCCTGACGGCAGAGAACCCATATGTTATTACTGCAGCTGTATGCACGAAGAACATCGGGGTGATTCAACGGGTACTGATGAAGGGACCACTGCACTTGTAGAGTCCACTGTAATATCCTCATGTTCAGATGCGCCATGGGAAAAAGATTGATTGTGGCTGCCATGGAGCCTAGGGCCCTCAGGACCAATCCCGCCGGAGGTTTCGAAGATTGGAAGATGGTCCGCACATGTGCCCTCAGTGTGAATAAACGGTCGGGAGTTAGGAAGACTAGCTGCCTGTTGGTGTCCAGTCCGGCCCCAATAAAATCCATCACCTGAGTCGGGATAAGAGAGGACTTGTCCGAGTTTACAGTGATCCCTAGTTGTGGAGCAAGGTTGAGGAAGTAGTCCCTGGCTAAGCAAAGTAGATGCCTTGTTGGGCCGGTGAAGAGCCAGTCGTCCGGGTACGGGAAAACCTGCATTCCCTGGAGTCTCAGGTGGGCCGCTGTCACTGCTAATACCTTGGTGAACACCCTGGGGGCTGAGGTGAGACCAAAGGGGAGGACCCTGAATTGGTAATGACTGGCTCCCAGCCGGAAGCAGAGAAACCTCCTGGATCATTCGTCCATCAATATGTGGTAGTACGCATCCTTGAAGTCTATTGAGCACATCCAGTCGTTCTCCCGCAAGAGGGGGAGAACAGTGACCATCTGGAACTTTTCTTTGGTAACGGACAGATTTAGTAGGGAAAGATAGAGGATGGGCCTTAGGTCCCCCGTCCTTTTTGGCACTAAAAAGAACCTGGAGTAGTAACCCGATCCGGACTGGCCTGGGGGGACGTGCTGGATGGCCCCTTTTCCTAAAAGCAGCCGGATTTCCGCAGCTGCTGCCTCCCTCCAATTGGGTGGAACATCGGGGAGGTGCCCAGGGGTGTCTGGGATGTATGAAAAGGGAATTTTGTATCCTCTGGATATTATACAAAGCACCCAGCAGTCTGTTGTAATGGACTCCCAAGCTGCCAGGTGCTTCGAGAAACACCCCCCGACTGCCTCCAGAGTGAAGCAGTCGGCCAAGTCTTCAGGGCTGCTGCGTGGGCTGATCAGAGAAGGCTTCTCTGGACCCAAAATTCTTCGGGGCCCCCTCTGCCTCTAGGGCGGCGTCCACCCTATCCTCCTCTGCCGCGGAAGGACTGGGATTGTTGCAACTTTCGGAACCACATCTTCTTCTGAACTTTTTGGTTCTTGGAGAAGGACCTCTGGGGAGCAGAGAATCAGACTCAGACGGCAGACAACGTCTTCCCGTCCTTTTCGCTCTGGACTAAAGTCTTGCGAACTGTCTTGCCAAAAAGGGCAGAACCATCAAAAGGGGCATTCGCAAAGGACACCTTGAAGGGTTCAGCGAAATCACAATGTCGGAGCCAGGCCTGGTGACTCATAACTAGGCCTGCTCTGCTGGCTCTAGCGGCTCCTTCCATAGCATGGGATAAAAAACGCATAGAGGTATTGGATATAGACCTAAGAGTGGCCATGCGGGTGGAGTACAACTGTTTGTCCTCTCCCGACATGGACTCCGGGGGGCGATGCAGCGTACTCTTTAATAAGGTCCCGCTGCAACCGAATCACATGTGCCATGTAGTTCAGGGACCTTACAGAGAAGGTCGCTGAACTACAGACCCACTTCCCGAGACGGTCCATCAAGCGAGACTCCTTGCTCGGGGGATGGACAGAGGGTCTCTCTTGGGCTAACTCCCTCTTGGTGGCTGCCGCCACCAACATGGCATCTACGGGGGGTCCCTTGCTCCAATGGGACTTGTCGGTCGGGGGGCTCAGGATCCTATCGGGACATTTGGGGACTGGCTCCACAGTGTCCGGCTCCTTCCACGCCCTAGTGGTAATAAGGTCCACTAAGAGGTCGGCCAGAGGGGACACCCAAGAGGTAAGATGGGCCTGCTTCGAACGCCTCAAGGAACACGGATTCGTCCGAGGAAGCCTTGGGGGCAGACCACCCCCCCATCCAAAGCATTTCCATGATGTCTCCGAAGGAGACATCCTCGGGGGGTGACCTTGGGGAGCCTTCCCCCTCATCCAAATCCGTGCCTTCTGTCAAGGACTCGGGGGAGTCCACGTGCCTCCTCTTACACTTCCGCTTGGGAGGAACATCCTCGGGGGGACTGTCCGAGGATGACTCACCAGCAACGTCTTGTTCCAATGGAACAACCCGAGACATCAAAGCAGGCTGTCCCTGTGGCCGGGCGACGGAAGCCTGACCCAAACGAGAAGTAGTGCGGTATGGAGCTGAAGCAGGGAGCGGGGGCCTGGATGCACTCAACAGAGCCCTCTCCACCACATCGAAGGCAGAGGGAGAGCCACTCTCTCTGGGATCCGAGAGCCGGCCCTCGCTTGGATCCGATGGATGGATCGGAGCCGGCGCCGAGACCATCGGATCCGAAGGGCAAGTATGCTCCGACCTGGACGGAGCCAAAGGCACACTAAACCCCTTGGATCCGAAGCTCAGAGCACGGCTCCGAGAACTCGGATCCGACAAGGATGGATCCGGTAAGTTCGAAGGAAGAGTCGGAGCCGAAGTACCAAATACCGTCGGCGCCGACCCACCCCCGGCTCCAACGCTGCCCGGCTCAGAGCGCCCCGAACCCGGGTAGCGGGTCGGAGAAGGAGCTATCGGGGCAAAAAAAGGTGTTGAGCTCCCCCCCAGGGGGGGGGGGAGGCAGGAGCACTCCCATCTGCATTTGGGCCTGGATGAACTTTCGCATTACCTGGTCCAAATCAGCTTCAGACAGGCTACGCGTCGATCTCGACGAGGCCGCCGAGGCTGGCCGGGAGTGCCGCCTCGATGACCTCGACGGAGATCGGGCTTCCTCCTCCTCGGGTCCAGGTGAGAAGCATGGAGACCGGAGCCGAGAAGGAGGAGACCTAGACCTGGAGGGAGAAGCCCGCTTAGCCGGCGGGGCCGAAGCGGAGGCCTCAGCCCGCCGCTTGTGGTGCTTTTCCCTCCGTTTTTCTTTCCTAGCCTCCCTCGCCGCCAAAGCGGGAGATTGAGTCCCGGCCGGGGGGAAGAGAGGCAGGAGTGGCAGCCACCAAAGCCTGGGAGGAGCCACAGAAGCACCGGAGGCTGAAGCCGAATCCGGGGGCAAGAGTCCCGCCAGGATCAGCTTCGACCTCCAGTCCTTCAGTGCCCTGGGGTTGAACACCGCACAGATAGAACATCCAGAGGAAAGGTGTTCAACCCCAAGGCACAGAACACACAGAGTGTGGCCATCCGCTGGGGAGAGCTTATGGCCACACTCGGTGCACTTGGAGAAAATTGGTTTTTGGGACCTCAGACATTTTAAGGAAAACACACTCGCTAGGCCCCAAACACACAACAAACCGACTACTTACCAGCAAAGGGGACGGAGGGTAAATTTAACTAAAATGTGACTAAAAAAATCTAGCTATAAGAGTTTAAACAAAGGGAAACCTAACCACAACACTCTCGTACACTAAAGGAGATAGAAGAAAAGTTTTAAATTTCTCACAAGTTAGTCAAAAAAACCCCTGCGAACTAGGAGCTCAAAATCCAGCTGCTGATCAGAAGAGCGGCAAACTAGATCTGAGGTCAGTCAGGGTTGGCAGGGGATTATGGGTAAGGGGAGGAGCTAGAAGCTCGGAACTAAGCTTTGTAAAAGTTGCCGGCTCGGATCCGAGACTGGATCCGAATCCCACAGGTTGCAGACCAAATGAAGTTAACCACTTCAGATCAATATTTTACAAAAAGAGGGGAAGCACCAACATCCTGGAAGAAAGCTGTGATAGCTGTTATACTAAAAGATGGTAAAGACGTAACAGACCCAGCTTCATACAGGTCATTTCAATTTTAAACCATGACTAAAAAAGTGTTTATGCCTAAAACAGAAAAAAGAAAAGCAAATGTGCTGTCAAAATTGATCAACATGGATCAATGTGGTTTTGTGCAGGGAAGGCAAACATTTGACAAGAATAACATAACAATGAAGATCAAGAGGGAAGTATAATGTAAGAAAATACCACTGTCACTGGTCAGTCTTGATGCAGAGAAAGCATTCAAAAGAGTAAGCTGGGATTTTTATGAGTAGGGTAATGGAAGCATTTGCATTCCTTGTACAACAACTTCTTTCGTCTGTTCCCGTTAGGGGTCACTGGAGAGGATAATCTGTTTCCATTTCTTCCTGTCCTCTGCATCTTGCTCTGTCACACCAACCACCTGCATGTCCTCTCTCTCACCACATCCATATACCTTATATTAGTCCTTCCTCTTTTACTCTTACCTGGCAGCTCCATCCTTCGCATCCTTTTCCCAATATACCCAGCATCCTTCCTCAACACATATCCAAACCAACACAATCTCGCCTCTCTGGCTTGGTCTCCAAACCGTCCAACCTGAGGTGACCCTCGAATATAATGATTCATAATCCTGTCCATCCTAGTCACATGCAATACAAATCTTAGCATCTTTAACTCTGCCACCTCCAGCTGTGACTCCTGCCTTTTTGTCATTGTCATGGTCTCCAACCCATATAACACAGTGGGTCTCACTACCCTCTTGTAGACCTTCCCTTTCACTCTTACTGGTACCAGTCTGTCACAAATCACTACTGACACTCTTCTCCACCCACTCCACCCTGCCTGTACTCTCTTCTCCACCTCTCTTCCACACCCACCATTACTCTAAAGTGTTGATCCCAAATAATTACACTCATCCATCTTCGCCAACTCTACTCCCCGCATCCTAACCATTCCTCTGTCCTCCTTCTCATTCACACACACATACTCTGTCTTAGTCCTGCTGACCTTCATTCCTCGCCTCCCTAGAAAATATCTCCACCTTTCCAGGGTCTCCTCAACCGGTTACCTACTCTAACTACAGATCACAATGTCATCTGCAAACATCATAGTCCACAGGGACTAGTGTCTGATCTAGTCTGTCAACCTGTGCATCACCAGTGCAAATAAGACAGAGCTCAGAGCAGACCATTGATTTAATCCCACATCCACATTAAACGCATCAGTCACTCCCACCGCAGAACTCACCACTGTCATACTACCCTTGTACACACAACAACAAGGTTAATTATGAAGATGTAAGCTGCATCGACTTAAAAATTGAAGTAGAAGGGTTCCTCTCTGATGAGTTGGATATGAACACAGGAACAAGGCAGGGGCATCCTATTTCCTTTTGTTATTTGCATTATATTTACAGTCACTTGCAGAGAAATTAAGAGTCTCATAAGTTCAAGGATATAATGGTAATCAAGAAAAGTTATTTTACTACTGTATTAGTAGCTGTATTTAGAGCACAACCAAAAGCTGTTTGCTGAACTTCCTGTTTGCACTTAATTTTAAATCGTTTTTTTCTTAAAACTTGCATATTTTCTGTCCTTGACCTAGCACTCTTGTGTGGGGTCATTTACTGCACTGTTATAACTTGATATTACTTGTGAACCTCTGCTATCTCTGTAAAAAACAAAAACAAAAAAAAAAATCTTGCTTTTTTCCCACTTTTCTGAGAGTTAAAAAAGTTCAGTTACAGGCTTGCTGTTCCTGAACTGTTTGAAAGTTTCTGTGAGGCCATTTTTGCTTGGGCTGAAGGAGGGTCTCTGTGTTCATCAGTGGCAGTGACTAACATTGAGCAGCTTCCCTGCCCCCCGTAGAGGTGGTTACTGACTTGAAACTGTAGTTTTATTGGCCACTAGGGGTCATTTCCATAACTCCTTCATCTTCCTCTCTTAAAACCTAGTTGCCTCATGGTTTGAGCGTCTTTTCAGGCTTGTTGGCTGTTGGTGAAGCACCCTCCAAGAGGAAAAAACGCTGAGAGAAGAAGGGAGCCACTTTTGAGATTTTAAGTATTTTTTCTCTGTTTATTTGCTAAGTTTTTCTGCATAGCTGCCTAGCTTGAGCATTTTCTGGCTTATAAACTTGATTTCTGTATTAGTAGCTGTATTTAGAGCACAACCAAAAGCTGTTTGCTGAATTTCCTGTTTGCACTTAATTTTAAATCGTTTTTTTCTTAAAACTTGCATATTTTCTGTCCTTGACCTAGCACTCTTGTGTGGGGTCATTTACTGCACTGTTATAACTTGATATTACTTGTGAACCTCTGCTATCTCTGTAAAAAACAAAAACAAAAAAAAAAATCTTGCTTTTTTCCCACTTTTCTGAGAGTTAAAAAAGTTCAGTTACAGGCTTGCTGTTCCTGGACTGTTTGAAAGTTTCTGTGAGGCCATTTTTGCTTGGGCTGAAGGAGGGTCTCTGTGTTCATCAGTGGCAGTGACTAACATTGAGCAGCTTCCCTGCCCCCGGAGAGGTGGTTACTGACTTGAAACTGTATTTTTATTGGCCACTAGGGGTCATTTCCATAACTCCTTCATTTGTCCTCAGAGGAGTGGTTTAAGGCAGTAACTTGTAGTTTATTGGCCATTTTGGGTCATTTCCTGTCTTTTCCACCCCCCTGCTATAAAGCACGCTTTAGCGCGGAGTTGCCACTGTTGCACACTAGGGCAGCTCCGGTTAAGCAGGTTTAAACTATTCGGGCTACCTAAAGTCCACTCTTCAAATTTTCCCTTAAAACTACCTCCCTCGAACTATACTACTGATCTAATCAGCGTATCCTATAATTAAAAAGATCATCTCTACTTGACTCCAAGTAGACTATTCTCTATCTGTTAAACGTAGCACTTGCTCCTACAGTACTTATTACCTTGATACAGCACTCTTGTTACAGATAGTACCCCAAAAAGGCAACCCCCCATTTCTCGGTCACCCACGTCCCCCGGCATCTTTTTTAAAGTTTTTTTTGTCTATTCCTTCTAGCATGTCGAGGGATAAGTTGCTAGTGTCCTCTCCTGCTCAGCTGGTGAACCTGGGAATATTGAGGCAATGTTACAATTGCCTCATGTACACAGACAACCCTCTCCTCCTCCCACAAAACACAAATACATGCGAGAGATGCAACTATACGGCCAAACTGGAGGCTGAGCTCTCTCAACATAGGACTGGCAAGACCAGTCAGGAGGAGAAGGTTACCACACACACTATAGACCCAGTCTCACATAGTACCATTACAACCTCAAATCATACACATAAACACACAAAGACATACTCGGAGGCTCTGATCAAAAATCTACCAAAACAGCGGAGGCCACCAAAGCAGACACCCAAACAACCACCACCTCAGAACACAACACCTGCAACACATAGACCTCACAGTCAGAGTGTCAAACAGTCACAGCCCTTAAGGCCAAACACAATGCCAGACACACTAGGCATTGGTGACTCCATAGTCAGACACACTGACGTCCCGCTCACCAGACTGAGTAAGGAGAAGGTCACAGTAAGCTGCCTGTCGGGTGCTAGAATCCGCCACATAACGCAAGCACTCAGGTCTCCCAATAGCAGGTACAAATATGACTCGGTCATTGTCCACGCTGGTGTAAACGACCTGAGACGTACCTCCTTGGACTACATGAAAAGAGACATTGAGGAGCTCTCTGATTATGTAGCCCAGGCAGGTATGACCCTGACCTTGAGCAGTATCCTACCTTCACCAAGAATGATGCCACAATACAGAGATAAGATGATCAGCTTTAACAATTGGCTTAAACACTGGTGTCATTCAAAGGGGATCCAGTGTCTGTCTGCCTGGGATGACATGCTGGACAAGCCACGCTGCCTTAAGGGACGGCTTGCACCTGTCACCCTGGGATTCAGGATATTGGCAAAGGCTCTTGCCACCCCCATAGTGCCTTTTTTAGGCAAGGCTCAAATTCTAAACCTACCACCCTAGAACATAAAAAAGGAAAAAAACTAAGGGTAAAGCTGCTCAATGCCAGAAGTCTAAATCTCAAAATGCACGCACTCGAGGCCCTTCTCAGTATGGAGAACATCGATGTCTGTGCTGTGACAGAAACCTGGTTCAAGGCTCCTGAGAGCACCCCAGCGCTATCAGGTTTTACCTCATATCATGCGTTCCGGCCCCAAAATCCGGACAATACCAAGAAAGGACGGGGGTATCCATATTCATCAAGGACACCCACACCTCAAGACTGGTGGCAACGCACGATGCATCGGAGACCATCCAGGTGCAATTAACCATAGGCAAGACTGCTCTGCAAATTGTAGCATGTTACAGGCCACCCTCACAAACTCAGGAACCTCACATGGCCTTCCTGAAAACACTAGAGGGGATAAATGTATCACCAAACACCATCATACTAGGTGACTTAAATTACCCTAATATAGACTGGGAACACTACTCAAGCCCTAACACCCTAGCCCAAAAGTTCCTGGAATTCATAAACTCAAATGCCATGGAACAACTAGTCACCATCCCCACAAGAGGAGATAACATACTTGATCTCATCATCACGAACATGGGAGCACAATGTTCAACACCGGAGGTGTACCCCTCACTGGTGAGATCAGACCACAAACTAATCTCGCTGGAGGTCCTCATCCCACCCCACCTGAAATAAAAAGACCACAGTAAAGAACTTCTCAAAAGCCGACTTCACACTTCTAAAGACTAGTGTGGTCTCCTTTAAGGCCCCGAGCCGGCGGAAAACAGTACTCAAGCCGCTGAATCACTTACAAATGCCTTCTACCAGCACCTGCAGGACTGCATGGATAAGGCAATCCCAAGCAAAACAAAGACTCTTTGTACAAAGGCAAGTGTCCAGTCTGGTGGACCCCAGCCATAAACAAACTCTACAACAAAAGGAGGAAGCTACTACAAGATAGAGCAAAATCCTTAAAAGGTAAGACACCCTTGATCACTATAAGTAAAAACTAAGAGCTCTCATAAAATCATCCAAAGCAAATTTGAGAGAAAAATAGCTAAAGACTCAAAAGACAATCATAAGGCCTTCTTTAGCTATGTTAGAAACCTGGGAGGAAACTCCCAGATATGCTCAGAGCTAGTTCAAAATGATGTGAAGATTACTGATCCTACAGACATTGCCAACATACTGGCTGACAGGTTCAGTGCAAACTTCTCCCTCCCCAAAAGGAGAGATATCTATACCAAAGCGATTGCAGCCCCCAAACATCTCCAGCCCAAGTAAGAACTGCTCTCTCCAATGCTAAAAACACAGCATCCATGGGACCTGATGGTGTCCCCGGCTGTGTGCTCCATGAACTCAATGAGGAATTAAACCCACAGCTAGGACAGCTGTTTAATCAAAGTCTAACCTCTGGATACGTACCCAGGGAGTGGCGCACTGCAACTGTGGTACCACTTCACAAAGGCGGTGCCTCCACCGACCCTGGAAATTACCGGCCCATTAGCTTGACAAGCCTTATCTGCAAAGCCATGGAGAGGATCATAATGGACCTCATAAATAAAGACATAGGGAATTTGCAGACTTTGGATCCAACCCAGTTTGGCTTTGTCAAAGGCAGATCATGCCTTTTAAACTTGGTTGACTTTTTCGAAACAGTCACCAAAGCCTTGATGAGGGAAAAGCAGTCCCTACAACCTACCCCCATCTGGCTAAAGGCTTCGATACAATACCCCACTCGGGTATCATTGAAAAACTCATCAGCTTAAATGTCAACCCATACATCACAAGATGGGTTGCAAACTGGCTGAGTGACAGAACCCACAGGGTCAGAGTTGCTGGCGCCATGTCAGACTCAAAGCCTGTCACAAGTGGTGTCCCACAGGGCTCAGTCCTGGGCCCACTCTTGTTTGGCATCTACTTTTCCAGTACAAGCAAACACAGGAGGGTTATGGCTGACAAAGTTTGCAGATGACTGCAAACTGGGCCATAGTAGAAAATACATCTGACACAGATATCCTTCAGAAGGGTCTCACAGAAACGGATAACTGGTGCCAGAGCCACGGCCTAAAGTTAAATGCCAAAATGCATAGTCATACCCTTCGGGAAAAACAAGGTTACCCCTAGCTACCAAATAGGTGGCAATCCACTGAGCACAGAAGAAGTTATCAGGGACCTGGGGACCCAGGTTGATAGTAGTCTGTCATTCGACACCCATGTAGCTAAAGTAGTTAGGAAGACCTTCTACATTGCCCACCTTATCATGAAAGGATTCTCATCTAGATCAAGGGAGGTCATAGTCTCACTTTACTCATCACTCATCAGACCAATGATTGAGTACAATGCCCCATTCGGAATGTATCTGACCCGACACTTGCAGCAGCTGGAGAGGCCACAAAAGTTCCTCACCAAAAGGATAAAGGGTCTCAAAAATCTGTCCTATGCTTCCCGACTGAAAGAACTCCAGCTCTATTCAGTCGCTTACCGCTTGCTCAGAGGTGACCTTTGCCTAACATACAAGGCCATGTCAAACCCAGATTTGATGAATATGCTTCACCTCAAAAAATCTAGTTCCATCAGAGCCACAAGGGCGGGAGACTTAAACCTTGACACGGCTATTAATAGGACGTGCTGGAGGGATAGATTCATCACCCAAAGACTCCCTATGCTGTGGAACAAAATCCCGGTACATGTGAGGCAGAGCACCTCGCTGGCCTTGTTCAAGAGAAATCTTGACCAATGGATGGGAGATCGCAGATATACCCCAGGGATTACCCCAGTGTCACTGCTCGACAGAGGCACAGCAAAATAATGGGTATAGTTCCCCATACTAAAGGGGTGGCGTAAGCCACAAAACGATGGGCTAGGCTTGTAAATGCCCTCGGGCAGATAGCCTAGTATGAACCTATGAACTTATGAACCTATTTACAGACATTTTTGTACAGGATAAAAACAGAGAAAGACCTCTAATTGTTGTGGAACATTTTGAGACAATTCAAGACTTTTTAGCATATAAAATTAATGAAGATAAAACAAAGGCTATAGTTGTAAACTATATACCCACTCAAATATGGGTGTTGCTGAACCAGTTCATGATAGATATGATACAATGATGTATATAGGAGTATGAATTAGAAAGGATTCTGTTATGACAGGAGAGGCTAAAGGCAACAGTAAAAACTGAGAAACTAGAAGCTCATTTTTACAGATAAGGACAGTAAGATTCAAGCAGTGAAAATGTTTTAGTCCCTTTAGTTTTATCTATAGATCAAACATGTTTTATTAACCAGAGAAATATACAGCAATTTAATAAACAGATGAAGGATTTTATCTGGGAGGGAAAGAGGCAAGTGTCAAGCAGGATAAGTTGATCCTTCCAATAGAAGACATGGTTTAGGATTACCTGATTTGAAGGAATATTTCAGAACTACACAATTAAGGCTCATATACATAACACAAGCAAAAAGCTACACTCAAAGTGGATAGGAATGACAATGAAGCAGAGGAGAAGTTCAAGAATTGAGTGGGATACTGGATACAGATTCTTAAGGAGAACAGACGGGGTGACAAATGAGGGGTACAGAGAATAAGCAAGGGGGGCTGGAATTTACTGGGGAAAATTGGCACAGGAACCAAGGTACTGAGAGCAAACCACTAGAGAGAGAGGGAAATGCAATAGAACGGTAAGAGGCTAAAAAGACATTTGGACTACAGGCTTCAGACTGCCTTCCCTATCAGGGACTGAGAGTATAGGCAAAGAGAAAAGGATAGGGGAATCCTAAGTGGAAGACCTTCTCTGGTAAAGTTCTTAGTTAAATCTAGAACAGAAGTTGCTTTTATAAAGGGATAATTCATAGAGCATATAAATACTGCACAATAACTAGAAAACAGAGGAGGTTAGAAAAGATTGGGAAGAGACTGGATAAAAAAATCCACATGGAAACAATAAGAGAAAACATATGGAAATAGATATCAGATAAGCAATTCACAAAGAAACAATGGGAGGACATAATAATGGAAATGCTTGCCTTGGTATTTTTATACCCCAAAAAGACTGCAAATAAACTTTCAACAGGTAGATGCCAAATGTTGGAGGTGTGATGGGGACAAAATAGATAACTGGGAAAAAGAATTTATGTACCTACCATAACGTTCCATGTTAGTTGTCTTCTTCTCGCCTTCATTCTTGCTGGTTGGGATCGGAGCCAATCCTCGGCTCTGACTCTGCCATCTTCAATAGCTCGAGAGCTGTTTACTGTCTCGAGGCTACCCCATATCCCATGATGCCTGGCACTAGTTACCCAGATCTTGTTTGAAAAAGCTATTCCAGACATAACTAAGGAAGAATTCTGCCGTAGTAGCCCCTTGGGCCTAACTGTGAAGCTATCTAAGCAGAAAAAGACAGACAACCAGAGAAGGTTCAGCCAATGAAATCTAAAAAAAAAGGGAGCTCCTCTCTATCCACTAGGACAGGGGGATGGAGGGTGGGACGCAAGAAAGAAGGCGAGAAGAAGACAACTAACATGGAACGTTATGGTAGGTACATAACTTCTTTATGTTAAGTTGTCTATCTCGCCTTCATTCTTGCTTGTTAGGACAGCGTCCCTAGCACCTACTATCCTGGGTGGCTCATTGGAACAGACTCTTCAGAACAGTGGAACCGAAATCAGCTCTGTTTCTGGAAGCAATGTCTAGTTTATAATGAGAAATGAAGGTATGTGGGTAGCCCATGTAGCAGCTGCACAGATAGATTCCATGGGCAACCTAAATTGGAAGGCCACCGAGGTGGCCAATGCCCTAGTAGAGTGGCCTTTTGGTTTGATAGATAGTTCTTTGTTTCTCAGCTGGTAAATGAATGAAATAATGAGAGACAACCACCTAGATAATTTTACCTTTGAGACTAGAAGGCCCTGTCTGCCGTCAGCATAGGAAAGGAAGAGTTGGTCTGACTTCCTGATGTCCTATGCAAATAAAAACGCAGTTGTCTGTGAACATCCAACTGCTGCAATTTATATTCTGCCTTATTGGTGTGATTAGGCAAGAACATAGGAAGGTCTATGGACTGACAAATTATTTTGTGAACAGACCTTAGGAAGGAAGGAAGGATTGGTCCTTAGAGCGAACCTATTGTTATGAAAAACTAAGTATGGAGGATGAATACATAGAGCCTGAAGCTCCGAAACACGTCTGGCAGAAGTAATGGCTACCAGAAAAAGAGTCTTCCAGGATAAAAACTTAATGGAACAAGATGCTGCAGGTTCAAAAGGTGGCAAGATTAGGGAAGCTAGTACCAAATTTAGATCCCATGGAGGTGGAGGGTCTCTCACTGGGGGCCTAAGCAAAATGGTTCCTTTGAGGAAGGCTTTACACAGCTTATGAGACATAATGTTGTTAGAAGACAACCCAATGTGAAAATTCAAAATGGCAGCTAACTGAACCTGATTGTAGCAGAAGCGGAACCAGAATGAAAGAGTTCTGCTAAAAATTCCAAAATCTCGTGGACAGGGGCTGAAAAGGGGTCTACATTCCTAGCCTCTGCCCAGCAAGAAAAACATTTCCACTTGCTAGCATAAGTTTTCCTAGTTGTGCATTTGTGTGATGAGATAATTTCACGTACAGAGGATGAAATATTAGGAAGCCTGGCTAATGTTGGAAGTGGAGCAACCAAGCTGAGCTGGAGTGTTTGAAGAGATCGATGCAGTCTGCCCAACTGATGAATCAGTAGATCTGGAATAAGATCTAGAATCCAAGGCTGCTCAGCAAGGTAATTATGCAGGAATGGGAACCATATCTGTCGAGACCAGTAAGGGGCAATGAGGATCATTCTGCAACCCAACACAGTTGCTCTCTGCATGAGTTTGGGTATTAGGGGAAACTGAGGGAAAGCGTAAAGAAGTCCCCGAGGCCAAACGTGGGCTAAAGCATCTCTGGGGGAGTGGCCGGGAAGCAGAAGGAGGGAGAAGAAATTGCTGCACTTGCTGTTGAAGGGTGTGGCAAATAGGTCGCAGCAAGGTTGCCCCCATTTGCGAAAGATCTGTTCCGCAATTAACTGATTCAAAGACGACTCGTGAGGCATGAGAACTGCTCTGCTGAGCCGGTCTGCTATGACGTTGGACCTGCCAGGGATGTGCGTTGCGATCAGAAAACATTGGGAAGAGATCGCCCACTGCCAAAGTCCAAGTGCTTCTCGACACAGAGGGTAGGACCTGGTTCCGCCCTGCTTGTTGATGTACCACACCACTGACATATTGTCTGTTTGAATTGCAATTGTCCTGAGAGGGAGAGAGCCCTGAAGGGCTTGCAACGCTAAAAGCACGGCTCTCATTTCCAAGACATTTATATGCAACTGGTAATCGTGAGGCTGCCAGGTGCCTTGGACTGTCCTACCCTGATAATGCCCCCGCCACCCTATCAGGGAAGCGTCCATAATCACTGTGGTGACTGGAGGGGGTAGCACAAATGGTCTGCCCTGGGACACTGATGGAGAGATCATCCACCAAGCAAGGTGCTTCTTGCATGCTTCTGTGATCATAATCTTGTGAGACATGGGAAGCTGTTGGAAGGACCACTGTGTGAATAGGAGCCACTGGAGAATTCTCATGTGAAAGCGGGCTAGGGGCACAAGAAGAATTGCTGATGCCATGGAACCCAGTGTTAGAAGGACGAACCTGACTTGAATCCTGTTGCATGTTAATAAAATCTGCACTTGCTGGCGAATTAATGATACCCTGTCTGGTGGAAGACTCGCAAACATGTTCCTTGTATTTAAATTTGCGCCTATGTAAGTGATGTGCTGATAGGGCAACAATGCAGATTTTTCAAAATTTATAGTGATGCCTAGCCTGGAGCAAGTTTTGATAGTGTAGTCTCTGGCTTGTAGGAGGCGATGCCTGGTGGTAACAGTGAGGAGCCAGTCGTCTAGATATGGAAACACCTGGAATCCCTGACATCTCAGGTGAGCCGTAACCACTGCCATGCATTTGGTGAACACCCTGGGGGCTGTGCTGAGACCAAAGGGCAGAGCTCTGAATTGATAATGACTAGCTCCCAGCCGGAAGCGAAGGAATCTTTTGGAGCGCCTGTCCATTTTGATGTGGTAGTACGCATCCTGAAGATCTATAGAGCACATGCAATTGTCCTGACCCAGGAAGGGTAGAATGGACTGTAACGTGACCATCCGAAACTTTGTTCTTTGTACAGATCTGTTTAATCTGCTGAGATCCAGAAGGGGTCTCCAGTCCCCCATCTTTTTTGGTACCAAAAAGAAGCCTGAGTAAGTTCTGGATCAGAGCTGGTCTGCCGGGACTTCCTGAATGACTCTTTTGTGTAGCAGCTTTGAAATCTCTATGGCTGCTTGGTCCCTTAAATTGCGTAGAACATCTGGAAGGGACTTGTTTGACGGTAATGGGGGTTGAGCAAAGGGAATTCTGTAACCTCTGGATATGATCGACTGTACCCACTTGTCTTGAGTTAGATCTTGCCAGGCTTTGGGGTACAGTGAGAGCCTTCCCCCGACTGCCTCCAGAGGTAGGCAGCCAGGCAACTCTTCAGGGATGCTGAAAGGGCTTCTCAGAGAATGATTCTCTGCTGCCCTGATTCTGCGGACCCCCTCTGCCACGAGGGCAGCGTCTGTTATTGTTCCCTCCCTCTGCCCCTGGAGGGGAACTTCACCTTGTGTGTCAGGCAAGGCTCCCTGGGATTTCCGGAACCACATCTTTCCACTCTTCTGACCCTTGGGGTATGGTCTGGAAGGAGTGGAAAAACGGACTCCCATGGCAGAGACAGTCTTACCTTCCTGTTGTCCTTCACCTGTGATCCGAAGAGAGCGGAACCATCAAAGGGGGAATTGGTGAAAGACGCTCTGAAGGGCTCCGCAAAATTACATAGCCGCATCAATGCGTGCCTCCTATGGGCAACACCTGTGCCTGCAGCTCTACTCGCACCATCGGCTGCATAAGAAATGAGCCTCATGGAGGAGTTAACAACTGAATTCAGAGTCGCTAGCTGGGAAGCCACCTTAGCTTGAGCCCCCTCAGTTGATGGATCTTGGAGGGCATCTCCAAGCTCTTTAAGGAGATCCCTCTGAAGGCGGGTGAAATGGCACAAATAATTCAGAGACCTCATGGAGAAGGTCGCTGAAGCAAACATTTGCTTCCCATATCTGTCCATAGTCCTAGACTCCTTGTTAGGGGGATGGACAGATGACGAAGTTTCTGCCAACTCCTTCTTTGTGGCTGCTGCTACCACCATGGCATCAACAGATACGCCCTTAGTCAAAAACTGTTTGTCCTGAGGTGCAGTTATAAATTTAGCAGGTCTCCTGGGGGTTGGTTCCACTGTGTTTGGAGCTGACCACGCCTTCCGAGCCACCACAGACATAAGTGGGTCGAAAGGCGGAGACACCCAGGAGGTGGAAGGTTGGGAACCAAATGCGTCCAGGAATACAGACTCATCCTCGGAAGGGGCTAGGTTATTCCAGTTCCCCCGCTGCCCAAGCATTTCCAAAATGTCTGAAAAGGAGACATCTTCAGAGGAGGATTTCGGGGACCCTTCCAAATCCTCTAAGTCAGTATCTGATGTGACAGACTCGGTGGAGTCAACGTGCTTCCTCTTGCACTTCCTCTTATGAGGTGGCTCCTCTGAGTGATCAGGGGAGGCCTCGGAAGAGGAAGAAACACCCAAAGGGGTACCCTGGAGCAGTGGTTCCCCACGCTTGGGGTCTTCAGGAGGGGCAGACACAGGCACCATAGGGGGAGGAGCAGATGGGGTTGACCATGGGACTGACTCGGGGGCCAGTACACTCCTCATGACCTCGAAGGCACCCCCACCCGGACGCAGAAAAGACTCCGGTTCCGAAGAAACCGGAATCCCTCTCCACACCGAGGGGACAGCTCCGAAGCCGATATAGGAGCCGAGCTCACCTGCGCCGAAGCTCCGAGGGAGAGAACGGGGTCAGACAAGGGTCCAATGCCACTCGCCCCCTCGGAGCCGATGAGGGAGTCCCAGTGCCCAGATCCCTCCAAGGACGGTGCCATGGAAGGGATCGGAGCCGACGACGGAACCGAAGGAGAAGGTATCGGAGCCGACTGTTCCACGACTCAAACAACAATGAACCCCGGCTCCGAGCTCAAGAGAGGAGTCTGAGGAGGAATATCTGCAGAAGTGGACGGAGCAGACACCTGATGAGGGGGGCTGGACAACATCTTTGCTAGGGCCTGTGATTTGAGCAGCCTACTGACCACTCTCTCCAAGTCCTGATCTGAAAGTCTAGAGGACCGAGAAGAGTGAGAAGACCTATGACTGCACTCCGATTGGAGCAGAGGTGACCGTGGAGCCGAGCGTATCGACTCCAAGGAGGGAGACCTAGATCTCTTTAGACTCCAAGATGGCTCCGAAGTACATGCTGGAGCCAACTGGGAGGGAGGCATATGGGTTCCGTTCGGAGCCGAGGTGGATGGTGGAGTTTCACCCAGCGACAGCTCAGAACTGGGAGCCTAAGACTTAGGTGGCTTGGAGGATTTCACAGGCTGAGCCTTGGCTATTGAATCCTGGGGCTTGAGCAAACCCCAAAGGTTTAACTTATTTTTGCGCTCCTGCAGGACTCTTGGGCTGAAAGCATGACAAACCGAACAAGAGTCCTGCAGGTACACCCCGCCCAGACAATAGACACAAGAAGTGTGACCATCTGTCAGAGACATCGTCTGACAGCATGAGTCACACTTCTTGAATCCAGACACTTTAGTATCCTTGGACATGTTACCACACACACACCAACGTTAAACACGCACGCGCGCGCGCACACACACACACACACACACACACACACACACACACACTGAAACTAAGTAAAGTCTACTACTACAGACACTACCTAAAAACGTTCTTTTTTTTTTTTTTAAACTAGAAAAAGACAAAAAAGGAAGGGAGGGGGAGAGGTGGGGAAAACTCTCTAAGTAAAATGAGTTTTCAAGATAAAAACAGGAAGGATAGATGCTATTTAGAGAATATAGCTAGGGGAATAGTACAACTAAGAAGTTAGGTACACTAAAAAGGATAAATTCTAGTAAAAATAGAAAAATACAATAAAGTATACGAGCCTGAGCCAGTAAGACAACCTCGCAGTCTGAAGCGGCAAATGAGATCTGGGTAACTAGCGCCAGGCATCATGGGATATGGGGTAGCCTCGAGCCAGTAAACAGCTCTCGAGCTATTGAAGATGGCCGAATTGGAGCCAAGGATCGGCTCCGATCCCAACCAGCAAGAATGAAGGCGAGATAGACAACTTAACATCATATGTTTCGAGAGTGTAATATGTAAGCAGACTTGAAAACTTCCCTACAGAGTATTCTGTCAAACATACTGAGTAAGCAAACAAGTATAACCAAGAATTTTTTTTGAGCTGATCAGAATAAGTTGGATACATGTTAAAATTTAGTTCTAGTGGCTGCAAAAAAAAGCAAATTACTAGAAAATGGAAATCCAAGATTAAATCAACTACATCATAATTAATGAATATTGCAACCTAAATAAAAGAACTGCAATTGGGATCGTAAAAAGGGTAGGAGCAAATTACAAAGAAAAAAATGGAAATTGTGGAAACAATACAAGCAGTAGAATGTTTTTAACAGGAGTGAAGTTTAAGGGAAGCTAGGAATTGAGCAATTTATGTAATGCTGGATTAATAATTACACAAAAAATATATGTGATGTATAATGATTGTGACTGGAAACAGGTTAATATGGTTTGTTTTCTTTTACATTAATGTATGTTTACCTATGTCTTAAGTGATAAATTCAATAGAAGTGCTAAAAAATATAACTTTTTACCTCAGTTGTCAGATTTACTATCATATCTGTCTTCTAAACTCAACTCTTTCACATTTTTCGTTCTGGGTGCTTTTTGCCCCTGTACTTGCCGATCATCAAGTCTCCTCCAATCAGACTCGTCCAGCTCACCCTGCCATACTAGGGATGTACCCAGTAGAGTACTGGGGTAAACCATCTAAAGGGCCATCACTCAGGTAGTCCTTAGGGCTCTTTATGCCTCTGCCTACCATTTGCATCTTCAGCTCTGCCCACCTGGAGTATGCACCCTCTACTCTGGTCCAGTTAAGTCTGCTCCCCTCCTCACACCAGACTGGAGTACTGTGGCAACCCTTCTGGCTTATCCTTAGCCAAGAAGTACCTGGTACCTGCAGCTCTGCTTCATCAGCCACAGGTAACTTAGTGATGTAGCCAAGGAGTTGGCAGACTGTTTCTAACCAGCTTTTCACACTTTTACGTTCTATGACTGTCAACTCGCTCATTTTTGCATCTTCTTGCTCCCCTCCTTTTATTTTACATCTTCAGGCAACTTGCACTTTTTTCCTGACATACAACACCTACTACATACCTAATTATTTCTGGCTGCAAGGTATTGAGAAAAGAATGCCCCAGTCCCTTTTTTCATATTTGTCCAAGTTTTGGTTATTTTCAAATATGCACACACTACTTGTAACAATGCCTCCAGTTTTTCTCCATATTTTATTACTCAAGCTCCAGAACAACTCTCTTCCTTCATCTTCCTGAATGGCTTATGTTCTGCTTCCGCTACTGATGTCTTTTTGTTCCCTTCTTCTACCATACTCCTCATCCCATCAATGTTTCCATCATTTTTAAATATATACATTGTTTTTAAAGTACTACATTCCTCTGATGAATATAGTCTCTTACTAGCTTCAGAGCAAATGTTTTATAAATCTGCACATAACTGGAGATCACAACACACTACAAATTCACTATATCATACCAACCAACAATAAACTTGGCTGGTAGACTAGACATATAATGATTCTGCCATTCTGCATCAGTGTGCTTTTAAGAGTTAGGTCACTTCAGCCTTCTACTCCACTTCACTAATGTGTACTTACCCTGCCCCAAATTCTACAGATTACTTTAGGAAAACAGTATTCTTAACTGACGTTATCTACTTACCATAATTTGGTATCTGCATTGTCCAATTTCATAATGCATCACGAATGGGTCTTCGGATCCATCCTCAGATCCAAGCCGGCTATTTCTACAGACATACGATTCAAGCAAACTCCTCCCTCTCCCATGATGCCTAACTCCTCCTCAAACCTTAAGACTGAGTTTGCTGCCCCCTCCTCAAGATGGTTATCCCAGACATAATATATAGAGGCAGAAGACCTACTGGAGTCCAAACTAGGAAAGTACAGTTTTGTACCTACCATAAATGTAGATGTCCGAGAGGTATGCATCTGCAGTCCTAACAAATGGGTTGTCCTGTCCTCAGGCAGCCCTTCGGTCGAACGGATTCCAAAGTCTGGGTCTGGCCTCGGCTGATGTCGCACTTCACCCGACGTCATAGCTGCAGTTCTTCAGGTATAAAGGTATCAGCCAACGCCATTTTCCTCAGTGTTTCTTGCCCCAGATGCCAGGTGCCCTCTAGGAAGGCTAAATTTGGATAAATGCAAAAGTTTCCAAATAACAGAGAGCAAATAAAAAATAAACATGTATATACATATATACAAACAAATACACCATAATGGATTCCCCCAGCTAGCTAGAAGATGGGCAAATACCCTAGGAGTACCACAGAGGGGAAGGAGGGAGGGTAATCCTGACTGCAGATGCATACCTCTCAGACATCTACATTTATGGTAGGTACAGAACTGTACTATGTCCTTCAAGGATGCATCTGCAGTCCTAACAAATGGGTAGAATACCATAGCCAAACTGGGGGAGGAGGTAATAACAAGATTATGGTGTAGTTAAGATCCCTTGCAAAACAGCAGTGGCAAAACCTGCTCAGGATCTGGAGTATAAGGGTAGATTATAATGCTTGGCAAATGTATGCACGGAGCTCCAAGTAGCAGCCTCTAAAATGTCTTTGGTAGCCACTTCTCGTAAAAAAAGCTGTAGTAGTGGCTGTAGCCCTTGTGGAGTGAGGTCTGATGTTTTCTGGAGTTGCCTTTCCATGGTAAGAGTAACAAAATCTAAATGCAATTTCCTATCCACTTAGAGATTGTCTGTTTTGAAATTGCTTTTCCTTCCATGCTACCAGTAGCTGGTCAGTTTTTCTATTGCTCTTGGTTCTGTCCAGGTAGTAGCGCAATTGTCTATGTACATCCAAGGTATGTAATAGTCTTTCTCCCCTGTTCTGTGGGTTGGGGAAGAATGTAGGCAGGTGGATAGCTTGGTTTAAAGATACCCTGGAGACCACCTTTGGCATAAAAGAAGGGTCAGTTCTCATGGACACTATCTTGATGGAAGATAAGGAAGGGCTGTACTGCCATTAATGCCTGTAATTCAGAAACCCTTCTTGCTGAAGTGATTGCAAGCAGGAAAGCAGTTTTCCATGATAAGTACTGTAATTCTGCCGTTGCTGCTGGCTCAAAAGGAGGGAGTGCCAATTTTTCTAGCACAAAGTTCAAGTCCCATGCGGGCAATGGTGGCTTCCTTGGAGGTTTTACATTTTTGATTCTTCTCAGAAACTGCCTGAGTAGAGGATGTGAGAAGACTGGAGGGTCCATGTTGTATTCTGCTGAAATAGCTGATGCATGAATCTTAATGGAAGAATAGGACAGGCCATTGTGGAAAAGTTCTGCCAAGTATTCCAGGATGTTAGCTATGTTTACCAGTGACACATTTTCTCCTTTTGCTGCACTCCAAATGAGATATCTTTTCCATTTTGCTGAATAAGTTTTCCTTGTTGAGGGTCTGCGAGCCTCCAAGATAATGTCTTTAACCCTTTGAGATAAATCTGGGTTATTTTGTCTTATGCAATGTTCCAGGCAGCTAGCTGCAGCATTTTTAGGTTTGGATGCAGGGTTTTGAAGTTGTTCTGTGTTAGTAGTAAGGGAATAGGGGTAGAGGCCAAATTTGTTCCCGAGACATACTCCTCAGTAATGGGTACCAATGCTGCCTCGGCCAGTCTGGAGCTATCAGGATGATCCTTGGGCGGTCTTCTTTGATCTTCAATAGCACCTTGTGCATCAAAGGAAGAGGTGGGAATGCATATGCTGTCAGGTTTTTCCAACTGAAAGATAGGGAGTCCACCTTCCAAGCAAGTGGGTGGTATGCCCTTGTGCAGAATTTTTTCAATTGGTGGTTGTGTGGGGATGCGAATAAGTCTATTTCTGGTAGTCCCCATTTCCTTGTAATGGATTTGAAGATGTCTGGATGCAGCATCCATTCGTGGGCATCCGTGGATGTTCTGCTTAGGATGTCTGCTAGTATATTTTCTTTTCCTGGTACAAATATTGCCTGAAGCTGAATGTTGAAGCTCAGGGCCACATTCCAGAGGTCCATTGCCATCCGGCATAGAGAGTATGAATGTGTGCCTCCCTGCTTGTTGATGTACCACATAACTGTGGTGTTGTCCGTCCTTATCAGCAATTGACCCTGTCGAATAAACGGTCTGAATGTCTGAATTGCCAGTTTTACTGCCAGCATCTCCTTTTGATTTATGTGTAGGATCAGCTGGTCTTGAGTCCATAAACCTTGTATGCACTTGTCCAGCATGTGTGCCCCCCAACCGAGGTCTGAGGCGTCCGTGGTGATAGTCTGGCTTGGTTGAGGGCTGTGGAAGGGCAGTCCTTTGTTCAATTGACAGGCTTGAGCCCACCATTGGAATTCTTGCTTCAGGCATGGAATTACTGGAATTTGGGTTTCTAGGCTGTGCTTGTGCTGAGACCATAAATTCCTTAGGTACCATTGTAACTTTCTCATATGTAGTCTGGCATGTGGAATCAATATTATGCAGGATGCCATGTAATCCAGGGCTTGCAGGACTTTCCTTGCTGTTAGCTGGTTCTGCATTGTTAATGCCATGAAATACAGAGGAAGGTGCTTCTGCTTTTCTGCTGTGAGGGATGCCATTTGATTTGATGTGTCCAGTTCTACACCCAAGAAAGTTATCCTTTGGGATGGTATCAGCCTTGACTTTTTTTATATTGACTGTGTATCCCAGGGCTTGCAGCAGATGAATGACCTTTTTCAAATCTTTTGCTAACTTGTTTTTGTTGTCCGCTTGTAACAGGCAGTCGTCCAGGTAAGGGTAAATTTGAATTCCCTGAAGCCTGCAATGAGCAATTACTGATGCCAGGCATTTCGTGAATACTCTGAGCGCAGTAGATAAGCCAAAGGGCAATGCTGAGAATTGATAATGCTCTGATCCTGCAAGGAATCTGAGATATCTTCTGCAATTTGGTCGTATGGGACGTGCAGGTATGCCTCCTTGAGATCTAGAGTTACCAGCCAAGACTCCTTGCCCAGCATGGGAAGAAGCTGCTGTAGGGTCAGCATTCTGAATTTTGGAACAATGAGATATGTGTTTAGAGCGGACAGGTCGAGAATAGGTCCCCATTGGTTTTCTTTTCTTGGCACCAGGAAAAGTCTGGAGTAAAATCCTTGCCCTTGTTCCATAGACGGTACCTTTTCTATAGCTCTCATCCTCATTAAGTGCTCTATTTGTTCTAGAGCTTTTGTCTTTTGATTTGGAGGTAGGTTTGGCATTCCTCTCTTCCTTGGTAGAGTATGGAAGCGAAACCTGTAACCTTGGTCTATTGTTTGTAAAATCCATTTGTCTCCTGTGATGTGATGCCAGTTTACTGAAAATAAGGCTAGCTTTCCGCCTAAGGGTGCTTCTAGTTGTTCCCTGGTAGGCGGTGTCAGAGCCAAGTCACTGTGATTGTCCTGTGGAAGTGGTAGTGGCTGGATCTGTGGCAGTACTTCGCTGGTTGTTAGGCTGATACTGACGTCCCCTGTAGGCACCTCTGGATTGACCCCTGCCTCTTGGACGCCTATTCCTGCCTCTCTGTGCTCTGGTGGTGTCTGGAAAGGACCAATTCTTGGAAGGCCAGTTCCTACTAAACCTTGGAGGCTGGACCTGTAAGAAATCCTTGACTGTCTGGACAGATTTTGCTTTCTCTTCCACCTTCTTCAACACCTGTTGTGCAGGGGAGCCAAACAAATTGAGCTTATCCATGGGAGCATCTAGGAGCTTTGATTTAACATGGTCTGGTAAGGACTGTTCTTTTAACCATGCATGCCTTCTGATCACTGTACCAGTCATAGCTGATCTAAAGGAAGCCTTCAGTGCATCATAGCCGCATTTTAAGGAATGATTACTGACCTGCTGAATGTTATGTACCATTTCCTGAAGAGATTTTTTGTCTAGTGGTTCAGTCGAGGACAGTTTTTTAGTTAACTGATCTAACAAATTCCTGATACTGAATCACGTGGAATTGACAGTTTAAGGCCCTAGCCGAAAGAGTAGCAGAAGTATAAACTTTTTTACCCCATCTCTCTAAGGCCCTAGATTCCCTTTCAGAGGGGAGGGGGTTTTTGGCAGAGGTAGTTGCTACTGCCTTGGGTCCCTGAGAAATAGTTTCAGGATCTGCAAAAGGAGCCTTATACAAATGATAATGTTTGTCCAGAACCCTGTAGGTACCTGTCGGGCTTAGCAGGGGCCGGAGGAAGTGAATCAGGAGCAGTACAAGCATCATTAAATGCATCATCCACAGCAGTAAATACTGAGGGAATGGCTAAAGGCCTATGCTGTGGCAAATGCAAAAAGGTCCTAAGCCTTTTCCTAGAGTCTGAAAAATCCTGGCCCTGCCATTGAAATTGTTCCCTCATAGCATGCAAGGTTTCCCCAAAAGAAAATTCCTCAGGCGGAGAGGCAGAAGGAATGGAGTCCTCTGCATCCGAGTCCTCATAAGGAGAATAAGGGCCCTCTGGAGGGTTTGTATTTTCTGAATCATCAGAGGAGTAATCTGAAGAAACTGGCTCAGGGGGCTCTGCTCTAGGCCTCTTCTCTGGAGGTGGGTGAGAGGCCCTGTCAGGGTGAGGTTGGGATCCCCGGATCAAATAAATGAGATCCTCTGCTAGACTAAGCATTTGAGTACTAGAGCTAGGCCTGTGAGAGGGGGTCTTAGCAGGCACAGTCTTGGTTGATTTAGCTGCTTTAGCCCTGGCAAAAGCCTTAATCGACATGGATGCAGGGGGCCTAGCAGCTCCACGTGCAGGAGTAGATATATCTAAAGGAATAGTATCAAATAAATCCTGTGAACCTGCAGGAGCAGGTGGGATTTCAGTAGCAGACTCAGCCATGCTGGATGAGACCTCGGTAGGAGGCAAGCTTTCGGCCGAAGGAAGAACCAAGGACTCTGTTTCAGCCGAAACCGAGACACTTGCGGTAGACTTAACCGCGGTTTCGGCTGAAACCGCGGACCGCGAGTGTCGGTCCTTTTCCTTGCGCTTTTTAGTTAATTGCGAAGTCGGAGTTTCCGACGGCATGTTGTAAGCAAAAGCGGAGCCGAAAAACTCCTCAGCAAATTCCGACCGACGTCTAAGTGTACGTCGGTTGAAAGAAGCACAGGCTAGACAAGCTGCTACGTCGTGGTCTGGGCCTAAACAAGGTAGGCAGTAAGAGTGGAAATCTTTATGAGGTATTTGTTTCCCACAAGTTAAACAGTTATTCACTTTTTCTGACATCGGCTGAGGCAAGAAAGAGTCCCCAACGGGGTACTTAGCTTTTTAGAAGTCTTCGGTAGTAGTAATCTCTGGTTCTGACCTACCGGCACTTGCGAACAGCTTCTGCTTCGGGCGCCACGCAGCAAGAAAGACTGAGGAAAATGGCGTCGGCTGATACCTTTATACCCGAAGAACTGCAGCTATGACGTCGGGTGAAGTGCGACATCAGCCGAGGCCAGACCCAGACTTTGGAATCCGGCCGACCGAAGGGCTGCCTGAGGACAGGACAACCCATTTGTTAGGACTGCAGATGCATCCTTGAAGGACATCCAGTGGGTTCCATAATCCTCTAGATCACTCTCGACCATACAAGGAAGAGGGAAGGAGGGTGGGAAGTGATGCATAATGAAAATGGACAACACAGATACCAAGTTATGGCAAGAACATAACTTGAAATCTGATGTCCATTTCATTATGCATTGCAAATGGGTCGGAGTCCCCAGCTATGCAAACCCAGGGAGGCCCTCATGGAAGGAAAAGGCTGAGCACTCTAGAATCAAAGGATGCTCTGTTTCTGGAAATATCAAACCTGCAGTGAAACATAAAACTATGAGCCATGAACCAAGTAGCTGCAGTGCAGACTTAATTGAAGCTCTAACAGAAAAAGCTGAAGAGGTTGACACTGACCTGGTAGAGAGGGCTCTAACTGGACGAGAAAGCTGTTTTTCTTGCTGAGAATAAACTGCAGAAATACATTCCGTAATCCATTTTGCTAAAGTAATTCTTAGAGACAGCCTTTTCCCAATCTATTAAGTGAAAAGGCAATGAACTGTTGTGACTTTCTATAAAGTCTGGTCCTATGAAAGTAGGAACAAAGTACAGTTGTATACACTTAACATAAATGTAGATGTTAAGAGTGTTATTCACTGTTGCAGTCATCACACTTGGGTTATCTGCTTGCAGGTAGCCCTCAGTCGGTCCGAATACCAGAGTCTTGGGATTTCTGTGCCGGATGCTACCACCTCTTCCATGACATCAGGTCATCAGGGGGTATAAAGCATGCAGCCGAAGCCATTATATCAGTTTTTCTTGCCCCAGATGTCAGGAGACCCCAAAATAGGAAGCAATCACATGGTGTGGAACACCTCCAGTAAAAAGTAAATACCATTTCCATAAGATATGACCAAAAAAGAGGATAGGTAGAAAGTACAGAAAAGACAGGCGGCTGGAGGGAGGGAGAAGTAAAGTTGTGTACACTTACCACAAATGTAGATGTCCGACTGTATTCACTGTTGCAGTCATTACATTTGGGTTATCTGCTTGCAGTAGCCCTCAGTCAGCCTGATTAACAAAGTCTTGGGTCCTGCTTCAGTTGCTGTCCCTTCTTCCATGACGTCAGGGGTATAAAACATGCAGCCGATGCCATTACATCAGTTTTTCTTGCCCCAAATGTCAGGTGCCCTCCAAATGGGGAGATATGTATATATATATATATATATATATATATATATATAAAAATTAGAAACACAAAAATATACCTCAAAACAAAAGCAAATACACCAAAAAGGCTTTTAAGAATAATAAAAGTAAGAAGCTGAGATCCCTTATAAGATCCTCCAAAGTTAACTACGAAAACAAAATCACCACTAAATCCAAGTACAACCACAAAGCATTCTATAGCTATGTCAAGAATCCAGATGGCAACACCCAGATCTGCTCTGAGTTACAGCACAAAGGCACAAAAATTACAGAACCAACTGATATTGCCAACATCCTGGCAGATCGGTTCAGTGCTAACTTTAACCCCCTCTCACCCCCTAAAGGGACCATATCTATACAGGAAGAATGCAGAGTCCCTGTAATAACAACTATGCAGGTAAAAGCTGCACACTCTAAAGCCAAAAACACAGCATCCATGGGACCAGACAACATCCCAGGCTGCGTTTTACACGAACTTCAGAACGAACTGGCTTCCCAATTAAGCACCATGTTCAATAATAGCCTCGCATCAGGCTTTGTGCCCACTGAATGGCGCACAGCAACAGTTATCTCACTCCACAAAGGGGGAGCCACCAATGATCCCGGGAACTATCGACCTATTAGCCTGACGAGCCTGGTCTGCAAGGCCATGGAATGTATCATCATGGAACTCCATAAACAAAGACATTGGTAACATCCAAACTCTGGATCCCACCTAGTTCAGGTTTGTGAAAGGCAGATCATGCCTACTGAACCTGATCGACTTCTTTGAGGCAGTCACCAAAGACGTGGATGAGGGTAGGGGTGGTTCACACAGCCTATCTTGACCTCGCCAAGGCTTTCGACACAATCCCCCATTCTGGAATTATAGCTAAACTCACTAAATTAGGTAAAAATCCCTATGTCACAAGATGAGTTGCCAACTAGCTCACTGACAGAACCCACAATGTAAAAGTTGCAGACTCCAAATCTGACCTCAAGACACTGACAAGTGGCGTACCACAGGGTTCCGTCCTGGGACCTCTCCTGTTTGGTATCTACTTATCTGAAGTACAGGCTAACACAGAAGGCCTCTAGCTGACTAAGTTCACAGATGACTGCAAACTAGGAGCCATAGTCAAGTCCCCAAATGATGTGGACATCCTACAGAAGGGCCTCACTGAGACAGATGCCTGGTGTCAGAGCCATGGCCTCAAGCTCAATGCCAAAAAGTGCAGTGTCATCCTCTTTGGTAAAAACTCTGCACCCATGAGCTACCACATAGACAGCAATCTACTTAACACCGAATGCGTGATAAGAGACCTTGGGACCCAGGTGGACAGTAGTGTCTCCTTTGATTGTCACATCGCCACAGTAGTCACGAAGTTCTTCTATGTGGCACACCTCATCATAAAAGGGTTCTCATCCAGGAAAAAAAAAAAGAGGTCATTGTTCCCCTCTACTCGTCACTCATTAGACCGATTATAGAGTACAACGCCCCTTTTGGAATGTACCTCACAAGTCATCTGCAGCAGCTGGAAAGGCCACAGAAGTACCTCACAAAGAGGATTACTGGCCTCAAACAAATGCCCTACACTGACCGCCTCAAAAAACTCCAGCTTTACTCCGTAGTATATTGCCTACTCAAAGGTTATCTCTGCCTAACATATAAAGCTATGTCAAACGCAGAGATGTCGGACATGCTACATCTAAAGAAATCCCAATCCCTCCAAGCTACACACTTCTAGGGACCTAAACCTTACCACCACAATAAATAGGACACGCTGGAGGGACAGATTCCTGTCCCACAGACTTCCTATACTCTGGAACAAGTTACCCATCTATGTCAAGCAAAGTTCTTCATTAGCACTCTTCAAGAAAAATCTTGATGAGTGGATGGGAAATAGGAAATGCACCCTGGGGATCACTTCTGTCTCTCTGCTGGACAGTGGCACAGGAAAATAACTTTCTTGGGTGGCGTAAGCTGTGGTATCTTGCTGGCTAAGCTTACGTAGGCCCTTGGGCCGATAGCCTAGTACCTACCTAGGAACCTATGAACAGGTATAGTAAAAGAAAAACAGGGGGCTGCAGGGAGGGTAACCAGGACTGCAACAGTGAATAAACTCGAACATCTACATTTACGGTTAAGTGTACATAACTGTACTATGTTCATCGTGTGTCACTGTTGCAGTCATTACAATTGGGTAGATTCCCAAAACTAATGTTGGGAGGACAAATTTATAAAGCATTAGGACCAGCTATAAGGCCCTGCAAAACAGCAGTGGCAAAGCCAGCTCTGGATTTAGAGAAAATTGGCAAGTGATAATGCTTGGTGAAAGTATGAACTGAACTCAAGGTAGCAGCTTCTAGAATATCCCTGGTAGGAACACCTTTGAGAAAGGCTGCTGAAGTAGATGCAGCCCTGGTGGAATGAGATCTGATCCCCTGGGGGATAGGTTTTTCATGGTGCTTATAACAAATTAATACAATGGCTTATCCATTTAGAAATGGTTTGCTTTGAAATAGCCTTCCCCTCTGACCCTGCAGCAAATGCTACCAGCAGTTCAGATTTTCTTAGAGTTTTAGTCCTGTCCAAGTAGAATCTATGTCGTCTGTGTACATGCAATGAATGCAGAATCCGCTCTCCCTTTTTCTGTGGATTGGGAAAGAAAGTTGGCAAATGAATGGACTGATTAAGAGCCGCACTGGATACCACATTGGGTATGAATGATGGATTGGTCCTGAGTGACAGACTGTCCGCATGAAAGATGATGAAAGGCTCCACTGCCATAAGGGCCTGTAATTCAGATATCCTTCTAGCCGAAGTGATTGCTAAAAGGAAGGCTGTTTTCCAGGAAAGAAATTTTAAGACTGCAGTTGCAGCTAGCTCGAAAGGAGGTAGAGTGAGTTTTTCCAATACAGAGTTAAGGTCCCATGCAGGGGTTGGAGCTCTCCTGGGTGGTCTCAGGTTTTTGGCCCCTCTGAGCTACTGCTTTAGAAGAGGATGAGAGAAGTGGGGGTGGGTCTGTGTTGTAATGAGCTGAAATGGCTGAGACATGGATTTCTATGGAAGAAAAAAAAAAGACAGGCCCTTGTGAAGCATCTCAGTTAAGTATTGCAAAATCTGAGGTAAATTGGGCACTGCTGTGTTCATCCCTTGAGAGTGGTTCCAAGCACAGAATCTTTTCCATTTGTCAGCATAAGATTTTCTAGTACTATGTCTTCTCGCCACCAAAATGACATCCATCACAGGTTTGCTGAGGGATGCTAAGGGTGAATTTAAGTGATTAGCCAAGCTGCAAGATTCAATGTTTGGAGCCGAGGGTGCAGAATTTGGTTCTCCTGCTGAGACAGTAAGGAAGGTGTCTGTGGCAGGCGCCACGGAGAAATGTGTGACACACTGTGCAGGAGTGGGTACCAGTGTTAGCGAGACCAGTCTGGAGCAATCAAAATAATTTTTGGTTTGTCCTGTTTGACTTTTAGTACAATTTTGGGGAGAAATGGCACAGCTGGAAAGGCATAGACCGATAGGTTTTTCCAGCTGAAGGACAGAGCATCCACTTTCCAGGTTTTTTTGTGATGAGTTTGTGGCAAAATTAACCAAGCAGACCAGCAAGAGCAGACGTGGAGGTAAACAGTAATCCTTTATTGAATACAGACCGGTTTCGGCAAATGTTGCCTTCTTCAGTGTAGGACAAAACAACTGAGTCCCATCCATCAGACATTATATAGAAATTGTCAGCCAATAAGCAAACAGAAGTCATAAATATTAATGATATGTTGAGATGTAGCCATAGCCCAAAATTTTTTTTAAAATGGCTGGATCCTAACTAATGATAAACATTGCTAAAGCATGAAATAATAGAGTGACCTTCCAAAACCCTTAAATTGCCAAGAACCAACCAATACAAAAAATAGCAATAAACATACATTCCATAAATAAATATATGTTTAAAAGGAAATACATGCAAACAATGAACAGACGAAAATACATAGACTGTGTGGTGCCCCAAAAACAATCTATGTATTGATATCATATTATATATGACACAATCAGCCATCAGACATCCAAAATAGAAATAAACACTGCAATTTGTTCATAGGCAGAGATAATAAACAACAGCATAATCATCATCATAATACATAGCAATATGATGTGCAAACCCTCCATATCATGATTATCCATTGTACTTGTGGTGCCTAGAAGTGTAAATATACACTCAGTAATATTTAAACTTGTCATCCATATCAAAATGATCCACTCTGCCTAAGTTACCTGCAAGATAAAATAAGTTTTACACACAAGTAGTCCGAAAGCTACATAGCCATGTTATAATGTAATGCAGGAACAACCCATCAAAAAAATACTAAAGGCTCTACCATAGCCAAATGGAACCACCCTCATCCGATATCTATACAACCTGGGGATGAAAAGACATTAGACAGGAATTAGGACCCATACCTGAAAAATAATGTAAGTAAGGCCCAAGGAAATTATATGTTCATACATAAGGAACCAACTATAAATGATCATTAAGCCCAGGGTAAAACAGACCCCCTAATGTAACTATCCAATATCTCTCTTTATGATCTAATAGGCCATGCCAGCCCTGTTTGTGACATCTGTCACCAGTGATATGATCTATAATCATAAAATTGAATCTAGCCTGTGGATGTTTAAGAGTGTGTTGATACAAAGCACTAGTCAATTTGTGATTTCTGATATCACTGCGATGTTCATTCATTCGAGATCTAAGGGCCCTAGAAGTTTGGCCTACATAGAATGCACCGCAATGACAAGAAGCTAGGTACACTACCCAATCACTACTACAGTTACCAAATATTTTAATGTTGAATATCTGGGTGGTATTGCGACTTGAAAATTCCTTTGATTTGGGCATATAGAAACACGATCCACAATGGCCACAGGGAAAAGAGCCAAATAGCTCATCACCTTGTAAAGTAAGTTGTTTGTGAATAATCCCTCCACTAGCCATATGTTTGTAATGTGACAAATAGGAACCCAAAGTTTTCCCCCGCTTGTACAAAAACCGACATTGTTGTCCCAGAACTGACCTCAATTGGTCATTGGCCAGTAAGATGTTCCAATGTTTGTTAATAATATTCCTGACCATATTGATGTTTCTTCCATAAGTCGTAACAAACCGTACGGGAGTACAAGATGTATTATTATTCCTAGTTTTGTATTCTAATAGTTGTTCCCTATTCATATGATTTACCCTACATCTGGCTAAATTAATGTCTTGATGGTCATAACCCCTACTAACAAACCTCTGACCCAATTCAATACTGGCTGCTTGATATTCCTCATCCCTTGAGCTAAGACGTTTGATATGTATGAACTGTGACACTGGAATACTTCTGATAGTGTGGCGTGGGTGCATGCTTGAGGCATGAAGCAAGGTATTATATTGTGGGTACTTGCGATACACCTTACTAGATAAGGTATAGTCATGATTTCTCGAGACCGTAACATCCAAAAAATTGATTGTATTTTGGTCATATGTTACTGAAAATTCCAGTCCCCATATATTACTGTTAAGATATTCAACAAATTCATGCAAGTAACCCAAATCCGCACGCCACACTAACCAGCAGTCGTCCAGATAACGTCGCCAGATATCCATCTCCACCTGGTAAATATTATGTGAATTTTCATATATCATGTACTCCTCAAAATAAGCCATGAAAAGATCAGCATAAATGGGAGCAAACGATGCTCCCATAGCCGTGCCTTGCAGTTGCCAATAACACTGGCCTTGAAAATATAAGACATTTTTGTTGAGTACATGTTCTGACATACAAATAAGTAAGGTATTAAACCCTGGTGTGTAGAGATTTGCCCTGTCAAGCCAATATTGAAGGGATTGTAGACCTGCCCAATGTGGAATACTGGTGTATAATGCTTTTACATCTAAGGTGCACATATACCAACCCGGTTCCAACTGAGTATCTTGAATAATCCGTAGGAATTGGGTAGTGTCCTGCAATCTTGCCCTAATCAAACCTAAAAGTGGCTTGAGGTATTTCGTGAGAAATGCAGATAAAGGTTCAGTAAGAGATCCTATTCCAGAGACAATAGGTCTGCCGGGTGGTTTGTTCAAAGATTTATGAATCTTAGGTAAAAGGTACAAAATCTGCTTAGAAGGTTCAGACACCATCAATGATGACAAACATTCTTTACTAATAATCCCCTCCTCAAAAGCTAACTTCAAAAAAGAATCAATTTCTTCTTTGAAAATGGGTGTGGGGTCTATGGACATATGCATATAACATTTTTTGTCCGATAGTTGTGTCAACCCTTCCTGTATATAATCAACAGTATTGAGAACCACCACAGCTCCCCCTTTGTCAGCTGAAACAACAATAATGTCCCTATTGTTGCATAGTTGGTCTAAAGCCAACTTATCAGTAGTAAGATTACTTCCTAACATAACATGCCCATGGTTCTCAAAATGAAGGTCCCTCAGAATTGAGTCCATAAATATGGAAACATATTTATTCATGGGTGGTTGAAAGGATGACTTGCCAAACCGAAACTCATCAGATGTTCCTAAACTATCCTCAGCAAAAAACAATTTTAAATTAAGAGTACGGCAAAAAACATGTAAATCCTGAATTATGTGATATTCCTGGGAGAAAAAAGAAGGAATATAATTCAATCCTTTGTTCAATAAGGCTATTTGTTCCTGAGATAATACAACATTTGACAAATTTAATACATTCTGATTTGGAGTCTGAATGGACACTAGCTCAGAAGATTGTTCAGTAAACCCTGAAATGAAACCTGTACGGGTTCTTTTCCGGTGCTTCCTGCCCCCCCCCCCCGATGTCCCTTGCCCCTTCTAAAGGGAAATTTCTGTTACTTTTCTTTCTATTGGGAGACCCCCTGTCAGAGGTCCCCTCACTATCAATTACTGAGGAATCATCCCCTGACGTACTATTAGAAGATTCACCCCTGTTCTTCAAAATGGATCGAGGTCTCTTTTTGGTACGACTGGGCCCCGTCCTAACCTGATTAGTATCAGCAAACCTGACAGACCGACTGAAATCAAAAGGTCTGCCCCGCTGATAATCCGAATAATCCCTGTGAAACTTTTTGATTTTACGTTCCTTAATAGTTTTCTCATGTTCCATCAAATCATGGGAAAGTTTCTTAATATTATCTTGATATTTGGGAGAGGATTCGAACTTACCGACATCTGAACATAGTGTCTTGATGTCCTGTATATTCAAATCAACCGTTCTTTCATAATATTGTAATAGAATATTCACAAATGACATGGACCCCAACTGTAGAGCTTCCTTCCAATCTTGATTCAACTTTTCATCTGGTCTCCCCACTAAAGGTTGGAGACGTATCCGAAGTCCCCTGGGAGCCATGTTCTGAGTAGAGTAAGCTCGGAACAGTTTAAGATGCCAAATGTTGGATCTAAGTATTTTAAATGCCTTAGTAACAGAATGAAAAAACATATCACAGTCAACCATCAGTGGTTGTGCTGAGTTATCCGGATCATTGCTTGGTGGGGTGTCGATCCCAAAAACACCTGTATCCTGCCGATCAGCACATAATCCGGACAAAATGTTGTTGAGATCCATGCTGCGAATGTAAGTTCAAAATGCCCACCCAATGAATATAATGAAACACAGAAAAAAATTGTAGTGAAAAAAATTACTGGAAAAACTGAGGACCAGAGGTCCAAGACGTACCAAAAATGATGATTCCCCAGTTATACCAAATTCCAATTTCTATTAATCCCACTATAAGGGTCAAAGGAAAAATCGGATCAGCAAGAAGCACCAGCAATTCACAACCCAAAAGTAAAATATTATATAATCCAAAAAACCATCAACACCATAGGAACAAAGTTAGTTAATAAGTCATATTGGTATCATAAAAATGAATCATCCAAAAACAAAATTCAAACCTCCATATGTAGATCAATAGAAATATGTATGTTTATTCTGTGGGACCAAGCAGTGGGTGTAAATTCAATTTCAGAAGTATGAAAACTTTAAACTGCAATGATCAAGATACCTTTGTCATAATCCAAATATAGAAAACAAGACCTTTAAATAAAATTATCAAGGGCATCCAAAATCAAAAAGAGACTATATGCCCCTCCACCAAAAACAGCTTGATAATCCTTAATATAAAATTAAGGGATCCCGTTAGTGTAATAAATGGCCTTAACCATAACCACAATATAACCAATGACATACATGAGATGTTATAAAGTTAAATCTGTTAAGGAATCATACAAGCCCCAGTGGGGATCATATCCTTAAATTCCCATACATAAACAGTGTAGTATGGCTAATGTTACATCCACCACAGCTAAAAAAATGTGTTGCTAGAGCTTAATTGAAGTTAAACAATGTGCTTATAAAGGACCAAGTTATCTATTGTACTACAGTAGCCCCAATAAAAAATATATCAGGACTGTAACTGCCCACCTAAAGACAGTATAATAATATAATCGAAGTCCAAAAGCCTTAACCTATTCCTGGCACTGGTTTGACATAATTATCATCAAAATACACCAAAATGTAAATAAGGCACCCATAGAGGAGTCCTAAAAAATGATGAGATTAAAACATATATAACACAGCACCTATAGATCAGCAGCATGAACATAAAAAACTTTTATATATACAATGGAACTTGTATCATAGAAGAGAGAGAATCTAACCCAACCCCTAATGTCCTCCGACCAAGTTGTTAAAAGACCATATAATACAGAAAAAAATTTTACAATCTGTCAAATAATATACTGACTCAATTAGTGGTGCCTGTATTATAAAACGAAATAATGGTGTCCAATAATTGGCGCCAAAATCCCTGATGTTTTGGCATAGTCCAAAAGACAAAATTGTTACATATATAACCTATACATGCACCAATATTAAATCAATAACAAACATTATTCCAAATAGAGAGCCATGTGGAATTTCACCATTAATAGGAATCAGTACATATAACTTGGTTCCAGTCCAAACAAAAAATTCTTGACACAATGTATTCCCTTAACGTTGCATCAAACCTCAGTCATTAGAAATATTAATAAGAAAAACTAACATATTAGCTAAAACTAATAGTCCACTAGTTTTGGTAAGCAGCTAAATATATGCCGTTCATAAGGAGGGTAACCAGTCCTCTTTTTCTCCCATACGTAGAGAAATACCTGTTAATCCGTATTTAGGCCCAAGTCCAAAAGAACTCCGTTGAAACAATCAAAAAATATAAGAAATGGTACAGTCCCAATTGCGCCAGTCCATCGATTGAGATTCACAAAAGGATATAAATGAAGAAGGCATCAAAAAATGTATACACAAAGTTATAAATCAGTACACACACCTTCGCCGTTGTTGCACAAGCCAAGAATGACAAGGCGTTACGTAACGACTGTTTTATAAGATCATAATCTGTATTCCCTTTGTACAAGCCCAAACTCGAAAGTCCTGCTATTGTCCAAAGGTAGAAGAATAATGAACACACCTTTGTCCGTTGTTACACCAACCAAAAGTTATTACAAAATATCAAGATGTTGAGCCACAATTGGTTCATTAGGCAAAAAAATGTGTTGGCGCTTTACTCATATCCTTTCCGGTGACCCTAAATCTTGCCCGGACTGGCAAAATAGAACTCAGTCCCCAAATACAGTGGTAGCCATATAAACGTTATATAACATTAGCGTTATGACGGGCCCCTTGAAACACAGACGAGATAAAAGGACACCCAGCGCACACCAATGCTGGCTTCTAAGTAGAGTCAAAAAATATAAAATATATAGCAAACCATCAACGGAACAAAGGCTTACCATATATTGTATAATTCCAAAACTAGTGGAAACATAAGAATTTAAACATGTGACTGATTCCAGGTTTGACGCCAAAGTAGAACGAAGCGGCCCAACTCACAACAAGGGATCCAGAAAGTCCACTTTTAAAATTGGGCAATCAACTAAATTTCCAAATTCCATATTCAGGAACAAAGCCGATGTCCATAGCAAATCCCCACAGTGAAAAAATATACACTGAATGGGTACAAAAAATGAAAATAAACAGTCTTGTATCCACCTTCCAAAAGGGAGATACACCTCCACTGCTCGGTCCCACAGCACAGATTTTCAGAGACCAAACCAACCAAGTTCTATGTACGGGGGAGATGCACGGTCCAAACCAAATGCCACAAAACAACCAAGTAGACCAGCAAGAGCAGACGTGGAGGTAAACAGTAATCCTTTATTGAATACAGACCGGTTTCGGCAAATGTTGCCTTCTTCAGTGTAGGGCAAAACAACAGAGTCCCATCCATCAGACATTATATAGAAATTGTCAGCCAATAAGCCAACAGAAGTCATAAATATTAATGATATGTTGAGATGTAGCCATAGCCCAAATTTTTTTTTTAAATGGCTGAATCCTAACTAATGATAAACATTGCTAAAGCATTAAATAACAGAGTGACCTTCCAAAACCCTTAAATTGCCAAGAACCAACCAATACAAAAAATAGCAATAAACATACATTCCATAAATAAATATATTTGTCCAACTGGTAGTTCTGGGTGAGGCAAAAAAAATATATATGTCTGGGCTCTCCAATTTGCGTGTCAACATGTTGAAAATCCGTGGTTCCAGTTTCCATTCTTGAGGGTCCATGAGATTTCTACTTAGTTCTTCTGCCAGAACATTCTGCTTTCCTGGCAGGAATCCAGCTTGTAGATGTACTTGGTAGCTCAAGGCTGTGTTCCACAATGCCATGGCTAGTCTGCAGAGGGGGTAAGAATGTGTACCCCCCTGCTTGCTTATGTACCACATAACAGTGGTGTTGTCCATCTTCACCACTAATTGTCCTGGAAGAATGAGGTCCTTGAAGGCTGACAGAGCATTCTGTACAGCTAACATTTCTTTATGATTGATGTGAAGGTGCATTTGAACTGGGTTCCATTTGCCCTGAATGCACTTCCCTGCCAGGTGCGCCCCCCCCCCCCCATGCATAGTCTGATGCATCTGTTAGGGTTTTGGGTGGCAGGGGGCAGTGTGAATGGTAGTCCCTTGTTTTGGTAGCAGGCCTCTGCCCACCAAAGGAACTCTAGGCGTAGACAAGAAACGATAGGAATCATTGTTTCTAGATCCCGGGAATGTTGACACCAGAGGCTTTTTAGATACCACTGTAGTTTCCTCATATGCAGTCTCGCATATGGAATTAGAAGAATGCAGGAGGCCATGAGCCCCAAGGCTTGTAGTATTTGCCTTGCAGAAAGCAGGGTTTTTGTGACCACTTGTTTGAAGTAGGTTGTCAAGTTAATTTGTTTCTCTGGCATGAGGAAAGCCATCTGGGAAGTTCTATTCAAGCTTGCTCCCAGGAATATAATTTGTTGACAGGGTACCAGGTGTGATTTCTTTTCGTTTATGGTGTACCCCAGACAAGTTAGCACCCTCTGTACAAAAGCCAGATGATTCAAAAGTATGTCCTGGTTTTCTGCCTGAATTAGACAATCGTCCAGGTATTGGTATATTTGAATATTTTTTGCCTGCAAAATGCAATGACTGGAGCTAGGCACTTTGTGAATACCCTGGGCACAGTAGATAAGCCAAAGGGCAGTGCAAAGAACTGATAGTGTGTGTAGCCTGCTTTGAAGCGTAGGTATCTTCTGCAAGATTCCTTGATTGGGATGTGCAGGTATGCTTCCTTTAAATTTAGTGTTGCTAACCAGGCATCTTTGCTTAGCATAGGAAGCAACTGGTTAAGAGTCAGCATCTTGAATTTTGGAATCACCAAAAAGGTGTTTAGAGTAGGCAGGGCCAGGATAGGACGCCATGAATTGTCTTTTCTGGGTACCAAGAAAAATTTTAAGTAGAAACCTTGTCCTTTTTTCTCTTCTGGTACCAACTGAATAGCCCCTATGTTTAAGAGAGAGAACTTGCTTTTGGTCCTCTGCCCACTGCTTTGGAGGTAGATCCGGCCAACCGCTTGGAGTTGGTGACGTGTGCAAGTGAAATCTGTACCCTTGGGACACTATATTTAAAACCTATTTGCCCTGGGTAATGAGTCCCCAGTTCTTTGCATGAAGTGCAATCTTTCCCCCCAAAGGGGCAGTCAGTTGAGAAGTGCTTGGAAGTTTTAAAAAGAAGTCACTGAGACAGTTTACCATGGGGGGGGGGGGTTATTACTCCCAAATTTGTAAGTGGATGCCCCCCCACTGCTTAACCCTGTGCATCCCCTGAGACTGAAGCCTGGGTGCTCTGCTGATCTCGGTTTGGACTGAGAAGGTCTGGAAGAGGCAGGAAAGGACCCGTTCTTAGAAGGCCAATGCCTACTAAATCTTGGAGGTTGCACTTGTAAAAAGTCTAACAGTTTGCATAGATTTAGCTTTTTCCTCCATCTTTTTAAGAACTTCTTCTGCCTTGTTGCCAAACAGGTGGCCCTGATTTAAGGGAGCATCCAGTAATTTCACTTTAACATGATCTGGCATGACTTCTAAGTACATGCCCTGCAAGATGCCTCTAGTCAATCAAAACCACATTGCAATGTAGGTTTACCAACTTGTTCAGCAGAATGCATAAAATCCTGTAAATCCTTATTTTCAGCACAATCAGGAATCATTTTCTGTTTAAGCAATCCAATAATATGCAGCTGATACTTTAACATATGAAACTGGCAATTCAAGGCCTTAATGGCCAAAGCTGCAGAAGTGTATACCTTCTTACCCCATCTATCCAGCACCCTAGAGTCTCTATCAGAGGGGGTAGGATTTTTGGCAGTAGTAGCTTTAATGTCCTTGGGTCCCTGTGAAATGCTTTCAGGATCCGCAGTAGGATTTTTGAAAAGAAACTTGTGAGAGTCGGGTACCCTGTAATATCTCACAATAATATAGACAACAAATTAGAAAGCCAAAATCAATTCCAAAAAACACCAGATGCTCCACTGAAGGCGAATTGCCGAGGTACCAGAACGGATTATTAAATGGAGCTATAATCATCCTAGTGCTGGTTTCCTTCCTTCTGCTTTTTGAGCATCTGGTGTTTTTTGGAACCCTGTAATATCGATCAGGTTTTCTGGAAGCAGGCGGTAAACAGTCTGGGGCCATGCTAGATTCCGAAAAAGGATTAACAAAGTCCAGTACAGGAGGTATAGCTAAAGGCCTGTGCTGGGGCAGGAGTAAGAAAGCCCTAAGCCTCTTTTTAGAATCAGAGAAATCCTGACTCTCCCAATTAAAAAGCTCCCTGAGAGCGTGCAAGGTTTCACCAAAAGAGATATCCTCTGGGGGGGCAGAGGAAATAAGAGTCCTCAGCATCAGAATCCTCATAGGTAGATAAGGGTAAATCCTGATCATCAGAGAATACAGAAATTTCAGAATCCTGGTCAGAAGTATCATAAGCAAACTCAGTCCTAGGTCTCTCAAGAGGGGGAAGGATGGCTTCCCCTGATTAAAGTAAATAAGGTCTTCAGTCATTCTTATCATTTGTTCTTTAGGCATAGAGGCCTGACCATGCGGTCTGGGCGTCAATTTTCTAGGCATGGTTCGAGTTTTATGCCTTGAAGAAGAAGGCGGCGCTGGTTTAATATGCAAGTCAGTAGGCCTGAATACAACCTCAGAATCCGGTGCCTGAACTGCGGCTCTGGACCCATCCAAGGTAGAGACATCCGCAGGTTCCACAGTTGAAGCATCTCGCGGCATACCGGACTCCGAATGGGTCTCAGTAGAGGTCTGCCAATCTAAAGTAGTGGGTATCAGGAGCTGCGAAAACGCCTCACTGAGTACCGGCGAACTGGGCGGCCTGTCTCTATCTTTATCTTTGCATTTTTTCAGAATGTCGGTAGTTGGATGGCTTACCGAAGACATATCAGGATAATTGAACCGAGCACCAAAAAGTTTAGAAGCGCAGATATACAGACGATGGATAGTTAGTGGTTTAAATAAGGCACAAAACCAACAGCGAGGTACATCGTGGTCAGGGCCTAGGCAAGGAACACAGTACAAATTAAAATCTTTGAGGTATTTGCTTTCCACAAGAAATGTAATTATTTACTTTTACTGGCATCAATTTAAAGCAAGAAAAAGTTTTCCCAACGGGGTACTTAGTTTTTAGTTGAAGACTTTGGTTCTGAAATTCGAAAACGAAAATTTCAGGAGCCGCCTGACTGGCACTTACGAAAATACAGTTGTGTACCTACCACAAATGTAGATGTTCGAGTGTATACACTGTTACAGTCATTACACTTGGGTTATCCTGCTGACAGGCTATCCGCAGTCAGCCTGAATTCCAAAGTCCTGGTCCGGCGTCAGTTGCTGTCGCCTCTTCCCTGACATCAGTGCGCCAGGGGTATAAAAGATGCAGAAGACGCCATTTTCTTCAGTTTTTCTTGCCCCAGGTGTCAGGTGCCCCCAAAAGGGTAGGCTAAAAATTCTGTCAATAAAAATGCATGCAGTAACATAAACATTACCTTCATCTACAAGCAAATACACCACATAGGTTATATAGAATAGAGAAGTACAGATAAGTCCCAGCAATGAAAGGGGGATGGTGGGAGGGTAACCTGGACTGCAACAGTGAATAAACTCCAACATCTACATTTATGGTAGGTACACAACTGTACTATGTTCATCGTGTTTCACTGTTACAGTCATTACACTTGGGTTGAATCCCAAAGCGGAGGTGGAGCGGCTAGGTCTAAATAGAATTAAGAGTGGCTATGAGGCCCTGCAGAACTGCAGTGGCAAAGCGTGCTCTGGATTTAGATTAAAGAGGTAAGTGGTAGTGCTTGGTAAAAGTGTGCACTGAACTCAAAGTTGCAGCCTCAAATTTCCTTGGTTGGTACTCCTCTGAGAAAGGCTGCTGATGTGGCTGCTGCCATGGTCGAATGTAGCCTAATGCTCTTGGGCACCAATATGTCATGCTGTGCCATAGCAGAAACGAATGCAGTGTCCTATCCATTTTGAAATAGTCTGCTTTGAGATGACCTTTCCTTGTGACCCTGCAGCACATGCCATAAAAAGTTGCCCAGTTTTTCTGAAAGCTTTAGTTTTGTCCAAGTAGAAGCATAGCTGCCTGTGCATGTCCAAAGAATGCAGCAGTCTCTCCCCTTTATTCTGGGGATTTAGATAAAAAGTGGGCAAATTTATGGTTTGGTTAAGAGCCACACTGGATACTACCTTTGGCATAAATGTTGGGTTTGTCCTTAGAGAAACCCTGTCCGGATGGAAATTGATAAAAGGTTCCACTGCCATTAATGCCTGTAACTGAGATTAATCTTGCTGAAATTATTGCTAGGAACAGAGCTGTTTCCCATGATAAGAATTTTATCTCAGCTGTACTGGCTGGTTCAAAAGGAGGCAGTGTGAGTTTTTTCAAGACAAAATTGAGATCCCATGTAAGTATCGGTGCTCTCCTTGGGGGTCTTATATTTTTGGCCCCTCTGAGGTACTGCGTTAGCAGTGGATGTGAAAAAAAAAGGAGGTTTCGTATTGTAACGAGCTGAAATGGCAGAGGCATGGATCTTAACTTATGAGAAGGAAAGGCCTTTGTGTCCAGCATCTCAGTTAGGTATTGTAAAATCTGAGGAATATTTGGAACAAGCGGTTCAATTCCTTGTGCCAGATGCCAAGCACAGAATCTCTTCCATTTGTCTGCATAAGATTTTCTGGTGCCGGGCCTCCTGGCTTCCAAAATGACGTCCATAACTGGTTTAGAGAGAGGTGTGTTCTGAGTGGTTATATTATTCGCCATGCAGCCAGGTTTAAGGTTCTGAGTTGGCTGTGCAGGATCTGATTGTTTTGTTGGGTCAGAATTTGAGGCAAAGCCCAGGTTGGGGCTTGAGACAAGCTCTTTAGGATTGGGTACCAGTGCTGGAGTGGCCAATCTGGGGCAATCAGAATAATTTTTGGCTTCTCTTGTCTGACCTTTAGGAGTACCTTGGGAAGGAGAGGCAGTGGAGGAAAGGCGTAAACTGTTCGGGTGTTCCAGCTGAATGATAGAGCATCCACCTTCCATGCTTGTGTGTGATAAGTCCCTGTGCAGAATCTCTGTAGTTGGCAGTTGTGAGGGGAGGCAAATAGATCTATGTCTGGGCAACCCCATTTCCTTGTTATCATGTTGAAGACTTGTGGATCTAGTTTCCACTCGTGAGGATCCATGAGGTTTGCCAGAGTATTTGTCTTTCCTGGCAGGAATTGTGCCTGCAGGTGTACATGATAGATTATTGCTGTGTTCCACAAAGTCATGGCTTGCCTGCAGAGGGGGTAGGAATGTGTGCCCCCTTGCTTGTTTATGTAACACATGACTGTAGTATTGTCCGTCTTTAGCAACAGTTGTCTGGATGGAGTAGATCCTTGAAGGCTGTCCGGGCATTCTGTACAGCTAGCATCTCTTTTCGATTGATATGAAGATGTATTTGGCTTGCAGGCCACATGGCCTGAAAACATTTTCCCGTCATGTGTGCCCCTCAGGCATAATCCAATGCATCTGTTGTTATTGCCTGCCTGGCTGTGGGTAAAGTGAATGGCTGTCCCTTGTTGTGGTGACAGGCCAGTGCCCACCATCGAAACTCCTGTTGCAGGCAGGGAATTAGAATAATTATTGTTTCCAGGCTGTGGCAATGCTGAGTCCAAACACTTTTTAGATACCATTGTAGCTTCCTCATATGCAGTCTTGCATATGGAATTAGCAGAATGCAGGATGCCATGAAGCCCAAAGCCTGCAGAATTTTTCTTGCAGGTAACTGGGTTTTTGTTACCATCATTTGGAAGTAATGAGTCAGTTGCCTTTGTCTGGCGTGAGATAAGCCATCTCGGCAGTTGTATTTAAGCTTGCCAGGAATATTATCTCTTGAGAGGGCACTAGTTTTGATTTCTTTTCATTTACTGTGTACCCTAGGCAAATTAGTAATCTTTTCACAAACGCCAGATGATTTAGTAGAATGTCCTTGCTCTCTGCTTGAATAAGGCAGTCATCCAAGTAGGGATATATCTGAATTCCTTTTTGTCTGCAAAATGCAATTTCTGGTGCCAGGCATTTTGTGAAGACCCTGGGCGCAGCAGATAAGCCAAAGCGCAGTGCAGAGAATTGGTAATGCATTGAGCCAGCTATGAATCTGAGGTATCTTCTGCAAGATTGTCTGATTGGGACATGCAGGTATGCCTCTGAGGTCCAAAGTTACGAGGCAAGCCTTCTTGCCCAGCATGGGTAGAAGTTGCTGCAGTGTCAACATTTTGAATTTTGGAACATTCAGAAAAGTATTTAGAGTAGACATGTCCAGTATTGGTCTCCAGGCTTTGTCCTTTCTGGGTACCAAGAAAAGTCTTGAGTAAAATCCTTGCCCCTGCTCTTGCTGTGGTACTCTTTGAATAGCCCTCATGTCCATGAGGGATGAAATTTGCTTTTGTGCCTCTGCCCACTGATTGTTTGGCAGGTCTGGCATACCTTTTGCCCTTGGGAGGGTGTGAAAGTGGAACCTGTAGCCCTGAGAAACAATATTCAGTACCCATTTGTCCTGGGTGATCATGTGCCAATTTTGTTTTGAAAAGTGCTAGTTTTCCCCCTAAGGGTGATGCCAAAAGGCAAGTGCTTGGCATTGGTAGTGGGAAGTCATTGGGACTGTTTCCTATATGGTTGTGACTTGTCTTCTCCGCCTTTGGAGGCTGAAGCACCCCATTGTTTAGGCCTGTATGAGCTTTGGGGCTGGGTTCTGCCTCTAGGGCGTCTGTATTTGCCACTTTGTGGCCTGTCTGACACTGGAAAGGACCAATTCTTTGAAGGCCAGTTCCTGCTAAATCTGGATGGCTGAACCTGTAAGAAATCGTTTACTGTCTGCATAGATTTCGCTTCATCGTCCATTTTCTTTAACACCTCTTCTGCCTTACCACCAAAGTATCATGCTGTAATGGAGCATCCAATAATTTTCCTTTAACATGATCAGGCAGGCTCTGTTCCTTTAACCAAGCATGTTTTCGAATGACAGAACCTGTAACTGCGGCCCTGCAAGAAGCCTCTAGTGAATCAAAACCACATAGCAAGTATGCTTTCCCACTTGTTCAGCTGCATGCAATACATCCTGCATTTCCTTGTTTTCGGGACATTCAGAGTTTGTCAGCATTTTCTATTTTAGGAGAGACATTAGGTATTGCTGATATTCAAGCATGTGAAACCGGCAGTTAAAAGCCCTTACAGCTAAAGTAGCAGAGGTGTAAACTTTTTTCCCCATCTGTCCAGTGCTCTAGAATCCCTATCAGAGGGAACAGGGTTTTTTGCAGTGGAAGTCTTGACCCCTTTGGGTCCCTGAGATAAAGTTTCTGGGTCAGCAGCAGGGTTTTTATAAAGGAATTTATGTGAATCTGGAACCCTGTAGTACCTATCCGGCTTAACAATGGCAGGGGGTAAAGAATCAGGAGAGAGACTGGACTAAGAAAAAAATTATCTACAATATCTAGCACAGGAGGAATAGCAAGAGGTCTGTGTTGAGGCAATAAACGAAAGTCTCAGAGCCTTTTCTTGGATTCTGAATAACCTTGGCTCTCCCAGTGGAAATGCTCCCTCATGGTGTGTAGGGTTTCCCCAAAAGAGTAGTCCTCAGGAGGAGAGGCTGAAGGGATAAATTCTTCAGCATCAGAGTCCTCACAGGAAGGAAGAGAATATCCCAGTTCTGAAGAGGAATCAGAGGAAACAAAAACCTGGTCAGAGAAATCATAGTCCGTGTTCTTTTGCCTAGGCCTTTTATCAGGAGGGGGATGGGAACCCCTGATCAAAGTAATAAGGTCCTCGGCCATTTTAAGAATCTGTTTCTTAGGCATGGATGACTGTCCAGGAGAATGCTGTACATGTTTCTTTGTCTTTAAAGGTGCTTTAGACTTTGCCTTGGCTGCTGAAGTGGTCTTGATAGTAAGCTGTGTAGGTCTGAAAAGACCCTCAGAAGCCGATGCCTGCACAGCGGCTTTGGACCCATCTGAGGGAATAGTTTCGGTAGGCCCAATACCTTGTGTTTTCAGAGGCCTAGTTGTCTCCACGTGGGAGTCTGAGGTGGCCTGTGGCTCTGAGGTAGCGGGTGTCAGGGGCTGCGAAAGCGCCTCACTGAGAACCAGCGAATGGCCTAGAAAAGGCTTTGTCGTCTGTTTTGGACCTCAGATGCCTGTCCTTTTCTTTATCCTTGTGTTTTTTATGAACTCCGGTCGTCGGTTGTTCCGATGGCATTGTATAGTTAAACTTTCGGCCAAAGTAATGTAAAGCAAAATCCAACTGACGCTTAATAGTGCGTTGGTTAAAACTAGCACAAAACTGACAACTAGCTACGTCATGGTCAGGGCCTAGGCAAGGAATACAGTAAGAATGAAAATCCTTATGAGGTATTTGCTTCCCACAAGAAATACAATTGTTAACTTTTACTGACATTGGTCTGGAGCAAGAAAAAGTTTCCCCAACGGGGTACTTAGCTTTATTGAAGACTTCTGAGAATTTCGAAATTGAATTTCAGATCCAGAGTCGGCCGACCAGCACTTGAACTGCTTTTCCTTCGGGCACCACACAGCAAGAAAGACTGAAGAAAATGTCGTCGGCTGCATGTTTTATACCCCTGGCGCAATGACGTCACGGAAGAAGACGCAGCACCGACGTAGGACCCAAGATTTTGTTAATCAGGCTGACTGAGGGCTACTGCAAGCAGATAACCCAAATGTAATGACTGCAACAGTGAAACACGAAAAACATCCACGACTGCAACAGTGAATACTCTCGAACATTTACATTTATGGCAAGTGTACACAACTGTACTATGTTCTTTGTGTTTCACTGTTGTAGTCATCACACTTAGGTTGATTACCAAAGCTGCGGAAGGGTGGAGGCAGTCAAGAAGCAGTAGGGTTGGGTAGCAAGCCTTGTAAGACTGCTGTAGCAAATCCAGCTCTGGATTTAGAAAAGATAGGCAAGTGGTAATGCTTGGTGAAGGTGTGTACAGAACTCCAGGTTGCAGCTTCCAGGATGCCCCTGGTAGGGACTCCCCTAAGAAATGCTGTAGAGGTTGAGGTAGCACTAGTGGAATGAGGTCTGATCCCTGTGGGGTAGGTTTTCCATGGTGTTTGTAGCAGAAATGGATGCAGTGTGCTATCCATTTAGAAATGGTTTGCTTTGAAATGGCCTTGCCCTCTGCCCGTGTAGCAAAGCTGACTTAGCAGCTGGTCAGATTTTCTGAAAGGTTTAAGTCCTGTCACAGTAGAACCTGAGCTGTCTGTGCACGTCCAAGGAGAGCAGAATCCTTTCCCCTTTATTCTGAAGATTAGAAAAAATGTTGGTAAATGGATGGATTGGTTTAAAGCCATACTGGATACCACCTAGGCCGTAAAAGATGGGTTAGTCCTAAGGGAAACCCTGTCCGCATAGAAGACAATAAAGGGTTCCACAGCCACAAGGGCCTGTAACTCAGACACTCTTCTTGTTGAAGTGATGGCTAGAAGTAAGGCTGTTTTCCAACAGAGGAATTTCAACTCTGCTGTAGAAGCAGGCTCAAAAGGGGGGAGTGTGAGCTTCTCTAGTACAAAGTTAAGGCCGCAGGCAGGAGTGAGAGCTCTCCTTGGGGGCCTTAAATTGTTAGCTCCTCTCAGGAACTGTTTGATCAGAGGGTGAGAGAAGGGTGGCTCATTATTGTAATGAGATGAGACGGCAAAGGCATGAATCTTAATTGATGAAAAGGATAGGCCTTTGCGTAGTAGCTCTGCTAGATAATCTAAGATTGCAGGTAAGGTGGGCACGGCTGTGTCCTTTCCTTGAGACTGGCTCCAAGAACAGTATCTTTTCCACTTTTCTGAATAGGATTTCCTAGTACTAGGGCTCAAGGATAACATTCAGCACCTGTTTGCTGAGGGTTGCTGGTGATCTAGTCAGGGAATAAGCCAGGCTGCCAGGTTCAGGGTTTGCAGCGGAGGATGCAAAATCTGTCCCTCCTGCTGGGGACAGCAGAGTGGGGGTCTGATGTAGGTGCCAGAGTGGCACTGCTGTCAGACTGCGTAGGAGGGGGTACCCAGTGCTGGTGAGGCCAGTCTGGTGCAATAAAGATTGTCCTTGGCCTGTCCTGTATGATCTTGAGTAGTACTTTTGAAAGGAGGGGCAGAGGGGGAAAGGCATAGATTGAGAGGTTTTCCCATGTAAAGGATAGAGCATCCACTTTCCATGCTTGGCTGTGGAAATTGCTGGTGCAAAATTTGCTCAGGTGATGGTTTTGGGGGAAGCAAATAGGTCCACCTCTGGTGTCCCCCACCTGTATATTAGAAATTTGAATGAGTTTGGTTCCAGTTTCCACTCTTGTGGGTCCATTAGATTTTTGCTCAAGTCGTCTGCCAGTGAATTTTGTTTGCCTGGCAGGAACTGAACTTGCAGGTGCACTTGATTGCTCAAGGCTGTGTTCCACAGACCCATGCCTAACCTGCAGAGTGGGTAGGAATGGAGTTCCGCCCTGCTTGTTTATGTACCACATAACTGTGGTGTTGTTTGTCTTTATCTAGAGTTGTCCTGGCATGATAAGGTTTTTGAAGGCTGTTAGTGCATTCTGTACAGCTAACATTTCTTTTTGATCAATATGCAGGTGAATTTGTCTGGGGCTCCATTTGCCTTAAATGCATTTGCATGCCATGTGAGCCCCCCATGCATAGTCTGATTTGTCTGTTGTCAGGGTTTGGCCGGCGGGGTTTGAGTGAGAGAGTCCCTTGTTGTGGTTGCAAGTCTCTGCCCACCATAGGAACTCTGTCCTTAAGCAAGGAATGATAGGAATCACCGTTTCCAAGTCCTGAGAATGCTGACACCAGAGACTTTTTAAGTACCACTGAAGTTTCCTCATATGCAGTCTTGCATATGGAATTAGTAGAATGCATGAGGCCATGAACCCTAGAGCTTGCAGTATTTTTCTTGCAGATAGCTGGGTTTGGGTGGCCAGTAGTTTGAAGTATTTTGTCAAATAAACCTGCTTTTCTGGAGTGAGGAATGCCATCTGGGAAGTTGTTTTCAAGCTTGCTCCCAAGAATACAATCTTTTGGCTGGGTACCAGATGTGATTTCTTTTTGTTGATGGTATACCCCAGAGAAGTTAGAAGTCTCTTTACAAATGCCAGGTGCTGAAGTAGCAATTCCTGCCTGTCCGCCTATCGTCCAAGTATGGGTAAATTTGAATATTTCTCGATCTTCAGAATGCAATAGCTGGAGCCAGGCACTTTGTGAATACCCTGGGCACAGTAGATAAGCCAAAGGGAAGTGCAGAGAACTGACAGTGCACAGATCCTGCCATGAAAAGTACAGTTTTGTACCTACCATAAATGTAGATGTCCGAACTGGATAGCATCTGCAGTCATAACAGCTGGGTTGTCCTGTCGTCAGGCAGCCCGTCAGTCGGCCGGATTCCAAAGTCCGGTCCGCTTCGCTGATGTCGCTTCATCCGACGCCATCTCTGTTGGACTTCGGTATAAAGGCATCAGCCGCCATCTTCCTCAGTGTTTCTTGCCCCAGATGCCAGAAGCCCTCCTGAAGGCTAAAATTTTGGATAGATGCCAATGTTTCCAAAAGGATAGAGGTAACCACAAAATAAGCATGTATGTACATATATACAAACAAATACACCATAAAAGACTCCCCATCAGCTAGCTATTAGGAGGGTAAACACCCTAGAGTACCTCAGAGGGAAGGAGGTGCAGATGCTATCCAGTTCGGACATCTACATTTATGGTAGGTACAAAACTGTACTATGTCCTTCATGGATGCATCTGCAGTCATAACAGCTGGGTAGAATACCATAGCCAACTAGGGGGAGGAGGATAAGGTAGATTATGGTGTGTTTAGGATCCCTTGCAGTACAGCAGTGGCAAACCCTGCTCGGGATCTGGAATATAGAGGCAAATTATAATGCTTGGCAAATGTATGCACGGAGGTCCAAGTAGCCTCAATAATGTCTTTGGTAGCCACGTAAGAAGGCTGTGGTAGTGGCTGTTGCCCTTGTAGAATGAGGTCTTATGTTCTGTGGAATTGGTTTTCCATGGAAGGAGTAACAGAATCGTATGCAATTTCCTATCCATTTGGAGATTGTCTGTTTGGAAATAGCTTTTCCTCTCTTCCTGTTGCATAGGCCACAAAAGTTGGTCAGTCTTTCTGCTGCTTTTGGTTCTGTCCAAGTAGTAGCGTAGCTGTCATGTACATCCAAGGTATGCAGTATTCTTTCCCTCTGTTTTGTGGGTTGGGAAAGAAGGTAGGTAGGTGGATTGCCTGGTTTAAAGACACTCTGGATACCACCTTAGGCATAAATGTTGGATTAGTCCTCATGGATACTCTATCTTGGTGGAAGATTAGGAAGGGTTGCACTGCCATTAAGGCCTGTAGTTCTGAAACCCTCCTTGCTGAGGTAATTGCCAGTAGGAAAGCAGTTTTCCATGACAGGTGTTGTAAGTCTGCTGTTGCTGCTGGCTCAAAGGGTGATAGTGTCAACTTTTCTAGTAAGTTTAAGTCCCAAGCTGGTAATGGTGGTTTTCTTGGAGGTTTTACATTCTTGATTCCTCTGAGAAATTGTCTGAGCAGAGGGTGTGAAAACAGGTAGATCAAAGCTGTATTCTGCTGAAATAGCTGATGCATGTATCTTGATGGAGGAGTAGGACAGGCCTGAATGGAGAAGTTCGCCAGATACTCCAGGATGTTAGGCATATCTATGTTTGACACATCTTTTCCTCTTTCAGAACTCCAGCTGACAAACCTTTTCCATTTTCCAGCGTAGTTCCTTCTTGTTGAAGGTCTGCGTTTCAAGAATAATGTCTTTAACTCTTTGGGAAAGTTCTTGATTAGCTGCTGCTATGTGATGTTCCATGCAGTCAGTTGTAAGGTTTTCAGGTTTGGATGTATGGTGCTGTAGTTGTTCTGAGTTAGCATCAAAGGCATCAGGGTATTGGCCACATATTGTTCGAGACAAGCTCCTTAGTAGTGGATACCAGTGTTGTCTTGGCCAGTTTGGAGCTATCAGGATTATCCTTGATGTTCTTCCTTGATTTTTTAGGTACTTTGTGTATCAAGGGAGAGGTGGGAATGCATAAACTGTTAGGCCCTTCCAGCTGAAGGAGAGAATCCACTTTCCATGCTAGTGGGTGAAATGTCCTTGTGCAGAATTTTTGAGTTGGTGATTGTGAGGAGATGCAAATAGATCTATCTGAGGCATTCCCCACTTCTTTGTAATGGTCCTGAAGATGTCCGGGTGCAGGTGCCATTCGTGAGCATCTGATGTGGTCCTGCTTAAGATGTCCGCTAGAGTATTTTCTTTTCCTGGTACAAATATTGCTTGCAGCTGGATGTTGTAGCTGAGTGCCAGGGTCCACAGTTCCAAAGTCATTCTGCATAGGGGTATGAATGAGTGCCTCCCTGTTTGTTGATGTACCACATGACTGTGGTGTTGTCTGTCCTTATCAACAGCTGGCCCTCTTTGAGAAATGGTCTGAACTTTGGATAGCCAGTTTTACAGCCAGCATTTCTTTTAGGTTGATGTGCAGGTGAAGTTGATCCTGAGTCCACAATCCTTGCACGATTTGTCCAGCATGTGGGCCCCCATCCTAGGTCTGAAGCATCTGTTGTAATGCTCTGGCTTGCTTGACATCTGAGAAAAGGAAGGCCTGGGTTGACCGGCATGCCTGGGCCCACCATAGGAACTCCTGTTTTAAGCATGGAATTAGTGGGATTTCTGTTTCGAGGCTGTGTCTGTGTTGGGACCATAAATTCGTGAGGTACCACTGTAGTTTTCTCATATGTAGTCTGGCAAATGGAACCAAATTATGCATGATGCCATGAAGCCCAAGGCCTGCAGAACTTTTTCTTGCTGTTAATTTGTTCAGCTTTGTTAGGGACAAGAAGTAAAGAGGGAGTTCTTTTGTTTTTCTGTAGTTAGGAATGCCATTTGTCTCACTGTGTCCAATTCCGCCTCCCAAGAATGTCCTTGTTTGGGATGGTATCAGTCTTGACTTTTGTAGATTGACTGTGTATCCCAGTGCTTGTAGCAAGTAAATGACCCTTTGCAAATCTGTTGTCAACTTGCTTTTGTTGTCCCTTGTAGCAGGCAGTCGCCCAGGTATGGGTAAATATGAATTCCCTGCAGTCTGCAATATGCGATTACTGATGCCAGGCATTTTGTGAATACTCTGGGCGAGTAGATAAGCCAAAAGGCAATGCTGAGAATTGATAGTGCTCTGATCCTGCAAGAAATCTGAGGTATCTTCTGCAGATTGGTCGAATAGGGACGCAGGTATGCCTCCATGAGATGTAGACTTACGAGCCAACACTCCTTGCCCAGCATGAGTAGAACTTGCAGTAGGGTCAGCATTTTCAATTTTGAGACAATGATGTATGTATTCAAGGTGGACAGGTCGAGAATTGGTCTCCAACTTTTTCCTTTCTTGAACTAGGAACAGTCTGAGTAGAACCCTTCCCTGCTCCTGCTGCAGGCACTTTTTCCACAGCTCTCATGTTTGCTAACTCCATATCTGTTGTAAAGTTTCTGTTTTTTGATTTGAGAGGTAGATTTTTGACTGGTATAGTGTGGAAGTGGAATCGTAACCTTGATGTATAATTTGCAGAATCCACTTGTCTTTTGTTATGTGGTGCCAGTTCTTACCTTCCGCCTAGTGGGCTGCTATTTGCTCCTGGTAGGCGGTTTTAGGAGTAAGTCACTGTGGCTGTGTTGAAGTAGTGGCAGTGGCTGTGTCTTTGTTACCTTGCCACTGTCGCCCTCTGTAGGCACTTCCTCTGGTTTGGTTTCTGCCTCTGGAACGCCTATTCCTGCCTTTGAAATCTTGTGGAGTCAGGAAAGGACCAATTTTTGGCAGGCCAGTTCCTGCAAACCTTGGGGTTGAACCTGCAGGAAATCTTTAACAGTTTGAACTGATTTTGCCTTTTCTTCCATTTTCTTCATAACCTGCTGGGCAGGTGCACCAAACAAACTTGTCTTATCCATAGGAGCATCTAACAATTTTGCTTTAACATGATCTGGTAGAGCTTGCTCCTTTAGCCATGCATGCCTTCTTATCACTGTGCCAGTCATGGCTGATCTAAATGAAGCCTCCAGTGCATCATAGCCACATTTTAAGGAATGGTTACTAACCTGTTGTATGTTATTTACCATTTCTAATACATATTTCTTGTCAAGAGCTTCATCAGTGGTTAATTTTTAGTTAGCTGATCAAGCATAAACTCTTGGTATAGTATCATGTGAAACTGGCAGTTTAAAGCTCTAGCTGAGAGTGAAGCTGAAGTGTATACTTTTACCCCATCTGTCTAATGCCCTTGCTTCCCTTTCAGAAGGAGTAGGGTTTTAGCTATGGTCGCTGCAACTGCCTTGGGACCCTGGGATATTGTTTCTGGGTCTGTAAAGGTGGTGATGGCAGGCCAGGCACCTGTAAAATCTATCTGGTTTGGCAGGGGTGGGGGTAATGAGTCTGGAGCAGAGCAGACATCATTAAAGCCATCTACCACAGAAAGAACAGGAGGTATAGCTAAGGGCCTGTGCTGTGGAAGGTGCAGAAAGGTTCTAAGTCTTTTTTCGAATCTGAGAATTCTTGTTGCTGCCATTGGAACTGCTCTCATGGCATGCAAGGTTTCCCAAAGGAGAATTCTTCTGGAGGGGAGGCAGCTGGAATGGATTCTTCAGCATCAGAATCCTCAAAATTAGAGAAAGGGGCCTCTGGCTGGTCAGTAATGTCTGATTCATCTGCAGAATCATCAGAGGACACTGGCTCAGGGGCTCTGCCCTAGGTCTCTTATCTGGGGGCTGAGAGGCCCTGTCTGGGAGAGGTTGAGATCCTCTAATTAAAGAAATCAAATCTTCTGCCAAGGTGAGCATTTGAGAACTAGAAGAGGGCCTGGTTGAGGGTGGTTTAACAGGCACTGATTTGGTAGACTTGGCTGCTTTAGCCCTGGCGAAGGCCTTAATGGACATGGCTGCTGGAGGCCTAGCAGCACCACGTGCTGGGGTAGAGACATCCAGGGAATGGTGTCTGATACGCCAGTGGGTAACGCTTTCGAGGCCGATTCAAGAATTGTAGCAGGGGCCTCAAGAGTAGAGATAGATTCGCTGTACCTAGATCAGTTTTCGGTTTTCGGCGACCGAGACACACCCTTCGGTTTGCTTAAAGCGTGGTTTCAGGACCGCGAGTGTCGGTCTTTTCTTTAGTTTTGGCAGAAAGTGTAGTCGGAGGTTCCGACATAATGTAAGCAAAGTCAGAACCAAAAACTGTTCTGCACTCCGACACGACGCCTAAGTTGCGTCGGTTTGAAGGAAGCACAGGCCGAACAGGCTGCTACGTCGGGCTGGGCCTAAACAAGGCAGACAGTAAGAATGGAAATCTTTATGAGGTATTTGTTTCACAGGTTAAACAATTATTAACTTTTTCTGACATCGGCTGAGGCAAGAAAGAGTCCCCAACGGGTACTTAGCTTTAGAAGTCTTCAAGTAGACCGGGCAGAAAAATCTCTGGATCCGACCGACCAACAGCTTCTGCTTGGGCCGCCACGCTGCAAGAAAGACTGAGGAAGATGGCGCCGGCTGATGCCTTTATACCCGAAGTCCAACAGAGATGACGCCGGATGAAGAGCTTATCATCAGGCCGGACCCGGACTTTGGAATCCGGCCGACTGACGGGCTGCCTGACGACAGGACAACCCAGCTGTTATGACTGCAGATGCATCCATGAAGGACATCATAGATATTTCCTGCAAGAGTCCACACTGGGATGTGCAGATAAGCTCTTTAAATCTAGGGTGACTAGCCAGAAGTCCTTGGCTAGCATAGGAAGCAGCTTCTGGAGTGCAAGCATTTCGAAATTTGGTACCTCCTGGAAGGTATTGAGAGTTGATGGATCCAGAATAGGGCCAAGAAGTTCCTTTTCTGGGCACCAAGAACAGTCTGGAGTAGAAACCCTGTCCCCTTTGCTCTGTTGGAACAGTTTGAATAGCCCTGATACTGAGAAGATAAAATACTTGCTTTTGGGCCTCTACCCACTGGTTTGGAGGAAGGTCTGGCAACCGCTTGGGGTTGGCAGTGAGGTGAAGTAGAATCTGTACCCTGGGATACAACGTTAAGACCCATCGGTCCTGGGTAATATTATCCCAGTTTTGCATGCAGGACCCCTTGGGGTGCAAGTACTTGGGCATGGCTGGGAAGGATGAAGGATAAGTCATGTGAACTTTTTCCATAACAGGGTGGCTTACCACCTGGTGGCTTACCACCTCTGTTTTTGAGGTGGGAGCACTCCATTGTTTAGATCTGTGCATACCCTGAGAATGTAGTCTTTGTGGTCTGCTACCCTTGCTTTGGGCTGAGAAGGTCTGGGAGGGACTGAAAGGACTAGTATTTTGAAGGCCAATGCCTACTGAATAAAGGTGGCTGTCCCTGTAAGAAATCTTTAACAGTTTGCACAGATTTAGCTTTTTCCACCATCTTTTTACGAACTTAACAACTTGCTTTTGAGCCAAACAAACATTCTTGGTTTAATGGAGCATCTAGTAATTTTGCTTTGACATGGTCTTGCAAGATTTGTTACTTCAGCCAAGCATGCCTTCTCAGAACAGACCCAGTGACAGCAGCCCTGCAAGATGCTGGAGGGTAAACACCCTAGGAGCCCCTCAGAGGGAGGAGGAGTAGTATCTGACTGCAGATGCTATCCAGTTCGACATCTACATTTATGGTAGGTACAAAACTGTACTATGTCCTTCATGGATGCATCTGCAGTCATAACAGCTGGGTAGAATACCATAGCCAACTAGGGGAGGAGGATAAGGTAGATTATGGTGTGTTTAGGATCCCTAGTACAGCAGTGGCAAACCCTGCTCGGGATCTGGAATATAGAGGCAAATTATAATGCTTGGCAAATGTATGCACGGAGGTCCAAGTAGCCTCAATAATGTCTTTGGTAGCCACCTCAAGAAGGCTGTGGTAGTGGCTGTTGCCCTGTAGAATGAGGTCTTATGTTCTGTGGAATTGGTTTTCCATGGAAGGAGTAACAGAATCGTATGCAATTTCCTATCCATTTGGAGATTGTCTGTTTGAAATAGCTTTTCCCTCTTCCTGTTGCATAGGCCACAAAAGTTGGTCAGTCTTTCTGCTGCTTTTGGTTCTGTCCAAGTAGTAGCGTAGCTGTCTATGTACATCCAAGGTATGCAGTATTCTTTCCCTCTGTTTTGTGGGTTGGGAAAGAAGGTAGGTAGGTGGATTGCCTGGTTTAAAGACACTCTGGATACCACCTTAGGCATAAATGTTGGATTAGTCCTCATGGATACTCTATCTTGGTGGAAGATTAGGAAGGGTTGCACTGCCATTAAGGCCTGTAGTTCTGAAACCCTCCTTGCTGAGGTAATTGCCAGTAGGAAAGCAGTTTTCCATGACAGGTGTTGTAAGTCTGCTGTTGCTGCTGGCCATAGTGTCAACTTTTCTAGTAAGTTTAAGTCCCAAGCTGGTAATGGTGGTTTTCTTGGAGGTTTTACATTCTTGATTCCTCTGAGAAATTGTCTGAGCAGAGGGTGTGAAAAACAGGTAGATCAAAGCTGTATTCTGCTGAAATAGCTGATGCATGTATCTTGATGGAGGAGTAGGACAGGCCTGAATGGAGAAGTTCGCCAGATACTCCAGGATGTTAGGCATATCTATGTTTGACACATCTTTTCCTCTTTCAGAACTCCAGCTGACAAACCTTTTCCATTTTCCAGAGGTCCCCATGTGCTTCAAGAATGTCTTCACCCTAACTCTTTGGGAAAGTTCTTGATTAGCTGCTGCTATGTGATGTTCCATGCAGTCAGTTGTAAGGTTTTCAGGTTTGGATGTATGGTGCTGTAGTTGTTCTGAGTTAGCATCAAAGGCATCAGGGTATTGGCCACATATTGTTCCGAGACAAGCTCCTTAGTAGTGGATACCAGTGTTGTCTTGGCCAGTTTGGAGCTATCAGGATTATCCTTGGATGTTCTTCCTTGATTTTAGGAGTACTTGTGTATCAAGGGAGAGGTGGGAATGCATAAACTGTTAGGCCCTTCCAGCTGAAGGAGAGCCAATCCACTTTCCATGCTAGTGGGTGAAATGTCCTTGTGCAGAATTTTTGAGTTGGTGATTGTGAGGAGATGCAAATAGATCTATCTGAGGCATTCCCCACTTCTTTGTAATGGTCCTGAAGATGTCCTGGTCCTGCTTAAGATGTCCGCTAGAGATTTTTCTTTTCCTGGTACAAATATTGCTTGCAGCTGGATGTTGTAGCTGAGTGCCAGGGTCCACAGTTCCAAAGTCATTCTGCATAGGGTATGAATGAGTGCCTCCTGTTTGTTGATGTACCACATGACTGTGGTGTTGTCTGTCCTTATCAACAGCTGGCCCTCTTTGAGTCTCTCTTGAAAATGGTCTGAACTTTGGATAGCCAGTTTTACAGCCAGCATTTCTTTTAGGTTGATGTGCAGGTGAAGTTGATCCTGAGTCCACAATCCTTTGCATTTGTCCAGCATGTGGGCCCCCATCCCAGGTCTGAAGCATCTGTTGTAATGCTCTGGCTTGCTTGACATCTGAGAAAAGGAAGGCCTGGGTTGGACGCATGCCTGGGCCCACCATAGGAACTCCTGTTTTAAGCATGGAATTAGTGGGATTTCTGTTTCGAGGCTGTGTCTGTGTTGGGACCATAAATTCCGAGGTACCACTGTAGTTTTCTCATATGTAGTCTGGCAAATGGAACCAAAATTATGCATGATGCCATGAAGCCCAAGGCCTGCAGAACTTTTCTTGCTGTTAATTTGTTCAGCTTTGTTAGGACAAGAAGTAAAGAGGGAGTTCTTTTGTTTTTCTGTAGTTAGGAATGCCATTTGTCCCACTGTGTCCAATTCCGCCCCCAAGAATGTCCTTGTTTGGGATGGTATCAGTCTTGACTTTTGTAGATTGACTGTGTATCCCAGTGCTTGTAGCAAGTAAATGACCCTTTGCAAATCTGTTGTCAACTTGCTTTGTTGTCCCCTTGTAGCAGGCAGTCGTCCAGGTATGGGTAAATATGAATTCCCTGCAGTCTGCAATATGCAAATACTGATGCCAGGCATTTTGTGAATACTCTGGGCAGTAGATAAGCCAAAAGGCAATGCTGAGAATTGATAGTGCTCTGATCCTGCAAGAAATCTGAGGTATCTTCTGCAGATTGGTCGAATAGGGACGTGCAGGTATGCCTCCTTGAGATCTAGAGTTACCAGCCAACACTCCTTGCCCAGCATGGGAAGAAGTTGCTGTAGGGTCAGCATTTTGAATTTTGGGACAATGATGTATGTATTCAAGGTGGACAGGTCGAGAATTGGTTCCAACTTTTTCCTTTCTTGGAACTAGGAACAGTCTGGAGTAGAACCCCTTTCCTTGCTCTGCTGCAGGCACTTTTTCCACAGCTCTCATGTTTGCTAACTCCATTATCTGTTGTAAAGCTTCTGTTTTTGATTTGGAGGTAGATTTGGCATTCCTCTTTGACTGGTATAGTGTGGAAGTGGAATCGGTAACCTTGATGTATAATTTGCAGAATCCACTTGTCTTTGTTATGTGGTGCCAGTTCTTTGCAAATAAAGTTAACCTTCCGCCTAGTGGGCTGCTATTTGCTCCCTGGTAGGCGGTTTAGGAGTAAGTCACTGTGGCTGTGTTGAAGTAGTGGCAGTGGCTGTGTCTGTGCCTCTGTTGTTACCTTGCCACTGTCGCCCTCTGTAGGCACTTCCTCTGGTTTGGTTTCTGCCTCTGGAACGCCTATTCCTGCCCTTTGAAATCTTGTGGAGTCAGGAAAGGACCAATTCTTGGCAGGCCAGTTCCTGCTAAACCTTGGGGGTTGAACCTGCAGGAAATCTTTAACAGTTTGAACTGATTTTGCCTTTTCTTCCATTTTCTTCATAACCTGCTGGCAGGTGCACCAAACAAACTTGTCTTATCCATAGGAGCATCTAACAATTTTGCTTTAACATGATCTGGTAGAGCTTGCTCCTTTAGCCATGCATGCCTTCTTATCACTGTGCCAGTCATGGCTGATCTAAATGAAGCCTCCAGTGCATCATAGCCACATTTTAAGGAATGGTTACTAACCTGTTGTATGTTATTTACCATTTCTAATACATATTTCTTGTCAAGAGCTTCATCAGTGGTTAATTTTTAGTTAGCTGATCAAGCATAAACTCTTGGTATAGTATCATGTGAAACTGGCAGTTTAAAGCTCTAGCTGAGAGAGTAGCTGAAGTGTATACTTTTTACCCCATCTGTCTAATGCCCTTGCTTCCCTTTCAGAAGGAGTAGGGTTTTAGCTATGGTCGCTGCAACCGCCTTGGGACCCTGGGATATTGTTTCTGGGTCTGCAAGGGGGCCTTGTAAAGGTGGTGATGAGTGTCAGGCACCCTGTAAAATCTATCTGGTTTGGCAGGGGCTGGGGTAATGAGTCTGGAGCAGAGCAGACATCATTAAAAGCCATCTACCACAGAAAGAACAGGAGGTATAGCTAAGGGCCTGTGCTGTGGAAGGTGCAGAAAGGTTCTAAGTCTTTTCGAATCTGAGAATTTTGTTGCTGCCATTGGAACTGCTCGCATGGCATGCAAGGTTTCAAAGGAGAATTCTTCTGGAGGGAGGTAGCTGGAATGGATTCTTCAGCATCAGAATCCTCAAAATTAGAGAAAGGGGCCTCTGGCTGGTCAGTAATGTCTGATTCATCTGCAGAATCATCAGAGGACACTGGCTCAGGGCTCTGCCCTAGGTCTCTTATCTGGGGCTGAGAGGCCCTGTCTGGGAGAGGTTGAGATCCTCTAATTAAAGAAATCAAATCTTCTGCCAAGGTGAGCATTTGAGAACTAGAAGAGGGCCTGGTTGAGGGTGGTTTAACAGGCACTGATTTGGTAGACTTGGCTGCTTTAGCCCTGGCTAAGGCCTTAATGGACATGGCTGCTGGAGGCCTAGCAGCACCACGTGCTGGGGTAGAGACATCCAGGGAATGGTGTCTGATACGCCAGTGGGTAACGCTTCAGAGGCCGATTCAAGAATTGTAGCAGGGGCCTCAAGAGTAGAGATAGATTCGCTGTACCTAGATCAGTTTTCGGTTTCGCCGAAACCGAGACACTCGCGGTTTGCTTAAGCGGTTTCAGAAACCTGACCGCGAAAGTGTCGGTCTTTTTCTTTTTGGCAGAAAGTGTAGTCGGAGGTTCCGCGACATAATGTAAGCAAAGTCAGAACCGAAAACTGTTCTGCAACCCGACTCCGACCCGGCCTAAGCGTTAACGCGGTTGAAGGAAGCACAGGCAACAGGCTGCTACGTGGGCTGGGCCTAAACAAGGCACACAGTAAGACTCGAAACCGTTATGAGGTATTTGTTTCCTACAGGTTAAACAATTATTAACTTTTTCTGACATCTCCTGAGGCAAGAAAGAGTCCCCAACGGGTACTTAGCTTTAGAAGTCTTCGGGTAGTATTCGTAGAAAAATCTCTGGATCCGACCGACCGCACTTTAACAGCTTCTGCTTCGGCGCCACGCCGCAAGAAAGACTGAGGAAGATGGCGCCGGCTGATGCCTTTATACCAAGTCCAACAGAGATGACGCCGGATGAAGAGCGACATCAGCCGGGCCGACCCGGACTTTGGAATCCGGCCGACTGACGGGCTGCCTGACGACAGGACAACCCAGCTGTTATGACTGCAGATGCATCCATGAAGGACATCATAGATATTTCCTGCAAGAGTCCACACTGGGGATGTGCAGATAAGCTTCCTTTAAATCTAGGGTGACTAGCCAGAAGTCCTTGGCTAGCATAGGAAGCAGCTTCTGGAGTGCAAGCATTTCGAAATTTGGTACCTCCTGGAAGGTATTGAGAGTTGATGGATCCAGAATAGGGTGCCAAGAGTTCCCTTTTCTGGGCACCAAGAACAGTCTGGAGTAGAAACCCTGTCCCCTTTGCTCTGTTGGAACAGTTTGAATAGCCCTGATACTGAGAAGATAAAATACTTGCTTTTGGGCCTCTACCCACTGGTTTGGAGGAAGGTCTGGCAATCCGCTTGGGGTTGGCAGTGAGGTGAAGTAGAATCTGTACCCTGGGATACAACGTTTAAGACCCATCGGTCCTGGGTAATATTATCCCAGTTTTTTTGCATGCAGGACGAGTTTTCCTCCTTGGGGTGCAAGTACTTGGGCATGGCTGGGAAGGATGAAGGATAAGTCATGTGAACTTTTTCCATAACAGGGTGGCTTACCACTCCCTGTTTTTGAGGTGGGAGCACTCCATTGTTTAGATCTGTGCATACCCTGAGAATGTAGTCTTTGTGGTCTGCTACCCCTTGCTTTGGGCTGAGAAGGTCTGGGAGGGACTGGAAAGGACTAGTATTTTGAAGGCCAATGCCTACTGAATAAAGGTGGCTGTCCCTGTAAGAAATCTTTAACAGTTTGCACAGATTTAGCTTTTTCCACCATCTTTTTACGAACAACTTCTGCTTTTGAGCCAAACAAACATTCTTGGTTTAATGGAGCATCTAGTAATTTTGCTTTGACATGGTCTTGCAAGATTTGTTACTTCAGCCAAGCATGCCTTCTCAGAACAGACCCAGTGACAGCAGCCCTGCAAGATGCTTCTAAAGCATCAATATCACACTGCAAAGTATGTTTACCAACTTGGTCTGCAGAATGCATTAACTCTTGTAAGTCTTTATTTTCTGCACATTCAGAAATCAACATTTTTTATTGTCACTGGTACTTCAACATGTGAAACTGGCAATTTAAAGCCCTGATGGCAAGAGTTGCAGAGGTATATACCTTCTTACCCTATCTGAACGGGTAGGGTTTTTGGCTGTAGTAGCCTTTATACCTTTAGGTGCCTGGGAAATGGTCTCTGGATCCGCAGTGGGATTTTTAAAGAGAAATTTGTGAGAGTCAGGTACTCTGAAGTACCTGAGCTGGTGGTAAAGTATCAGGAGTAAGAATGAATCCCATGAAGACATCTACTACATCCAGGACAGGGGATATAGCTAGAGGCAAGTCTAAAAATTCCCAGAGTCTCTTTTTGGACTGTGGGTAGTCCTGGCATTCCCAGCGGAAATGCTCTCTTAGGGTATGCAACGTTTCCCCGAAAGAAAAGTCCCCTGGGGGAGACAGAGGGAATGGAATCCTCTGCATCTGAATCCTCATAGGTAGATGAGGGTATGTCCTGGTAATCGCAGTGGTCAGAGTCATCAGACTCATGGTCTGTAGAATCAGACGGAAAATCAATTCTTTGTCTTTTAGAGGGGGAAGGCTGGCTTCCCCCAATTAAAGTAATAAGGTCTTCAGCCATTCTAAGCATTTGTTTCTGTGGCATGGGAGCTTGAGAATGCGCTTTCGTCATCTGTTTCCTAGGCGTAGTGCGAACTCTGGGCCAGAGAAATTTGGTAGTTTTAGTCATTAACGAAGTAGTCTGTTTAATACGAACATTGGAAGGTCCAAATACATCTTCAGAAGCCGGTGCCTGCACAGGGGCTCCGGTCCCATCCAAGCTAGAGACATACAGAGGTTCAAGAGTCGAAGAAGCATCTCGCAGCATACTGGACTCCGAATGGGTCTCAGCAGAGGCCTGCTAATCTGTGGAAGCAGGTAACAGGGGCTGCGAAAGCACCTCATTGAGTACCGGCAGACTGGCGACTAGCTTAACGGAAGCATAGTCAGCAATTTTGGACCTATGCGATCTGTCTCTGTCTTTACCCTTGTGTTGTTTCGGAAGATTGGTAGTCGGATAGCTTATTGAAGCCATTTCGGAATACAGAGAACGAGAGCGAAAGAATTTTGAGAGAAAAATAGCTCAACGACGAATAGTTTGGGCGTTGAACAACGCACAAAACTGACAGCGAGGGACGTCATGGTCTGGGCCTAAACAGGTGACGCAGTAAGAATGAAAATCTCGGAGGTATTTGCTTTCCACAGGCAAGACAATTGTTAACATTTTCTGACATCGGTTAAAGCAAGAAAAAAGGATCCCCAATGGGGTACTTAGGTTTACAAGACTTCATGTTTAAAACTCGAAAAATGAAAATTTCAGGTAGTGGCCGACCGGCACTTGCGGACTGCTTCTGCTTCGGGCTCCCACACGGCAAGAAAAGCTGATGTAACGGCATCGGCTGCATGTTTTATAACCCTGACGTCATCGAAGAGGCGACCGCATTCGATGCAGAAATCCCAAGACTCTGGTATTCGGGCTGACTGAGGGCTACCTGCAGGCAGATAATCCAAGTGTGATGACTGCAACAGTGAAACACGAAGAACATCCATCTGGGGACGTCCAAGGAATGAAACATGTATTCACCCTTACTGGTGCAGTTGAGAAAAAAAGACAGGTAAAGGAATAGTCTAATTCAAGTTCGCTTCTGAAGTGACCTTTCAAATGAAAAAAGGGTTCATCCCAAGAAAAACTATATCCTTGAAAAAGGTTATGTATGGTGGTCGAGAGAACAGAGCCTGTAATTCTGAAACTCTCCTGACTGACGTAATAGCCACAAGAATAAGCCATCTTCTGTGACAGGTACTTCAACTTGCAAGAACTAGCAGGTTCAAAAAGTTTCTGGGTGAGACCTCGACGAAGTACAGTAAGAACCCAAGGGGAAAGAAGGATCCTGGACTGGAGGTCTTAGGTGAAAAAAAAAACCTTTTAGAAATGCCCCACAAAGTTTGGTAGAAGAAAGGGTGGAGGGAAAACAAACTCCCTTCTCAACATGGAAAATGGTGATAGCAGCAAGTTTTACTTTTATAGTAGAAAAACTAGCTCCCGCTTGTAACAGAGAAAACAAAAACATAAGGACATCATAAAAAGAGGCTGAAAATGAGTCTATATTCCTATGTGAAGCCCAGACGGAAAACGTTTTCCATTTGCTATGACATACTTTCTTGGTGGAGGGCTTTTGAAAATCAAGGATAATGTCACAAACAGGTGAAGGAAGCCTGGACTTAAACAAAATTACTGGAAGTGGAGGAACCAAGAGGTTAGTTTGAATGATCAAAGATTGGGAGTCTGTTGTTCTGTCGGATGGGAAATGAGATCTTGTATAGGATCCAGTATCCATGGAGAATATTTGCTGTGAGACCACAGGAAAGGAAACCATACCAGACGAGGCCAATGAAGAACAATGAGGATAAGATTGATGTCCTTCAAGGATGCATCTGCAGTCCTTACAAATGGGTTGTCCTGTCGTCAGGCAGCCCTTCGGTCGGCCGGATTCCAAAGTCTGGGTCTGGCCTCGGCTGGTGTCGCACTTCACCCGACGTCATAGCTGCAGTTATTCGGGTATAAAGGCATCAGCAGATGCCATTTTCCTCAGTCTTTCTTGCCGCGTGGCACCCGAAGCAGAAGCTGTTCGCAAGTGCCGGTCGGTCAGACGTGGATCCCAGCCTCATCCAGACAGGTCCTCTCTCCCTCCTCCAGAAAAGAGACCTAGAGCAGAGCCCCCTGAACCAGTATCCACTGATGGTTCCTCTGATGAATCAGAACATACAGACCTTCCTGAGGCTTCTTATTCTCCTTACGAAGACTCTGATGCTGAAGAGTCCATTCCTTCAGCCTCTCCACCTGAGGAATTTTCCTTTGGGGAAACCTTGCATGCTATGAGGGAACAATTTCAGTGGCAGGGCCAAGATTTCTCAGACTTCAGAAAAAGGCTTAGAACCTTTCTACATTTGCCACAACATAGGCCTTTAGCTATACCTCCAGTTCTTTCGGTTGTAGATGATGCATTTAATGATGCTTGCACTGCTCCTGATTCATTACCTCCGGCTCCTGCTAAGCCCGATAGGTTCTACAGGGTCCCGGACACTCATCACCATTTATACAAAGCTCCTTTTGCAGATCCAGAGACCATCACCCAGGGCCCTAAAGCTGTAGCTGCTACTTCTACTAAAAACCCCCTCCCCTCTGAAAGGGAATCCAGGTCCTTAGAGGGATGGGGTAAAAAAGTTTACACTTCTGCTACCTTGTCAGCTAGGGCTTTGAACTGCCAATTTCATATGATTCAATATCAAGAGTTTATGCTTGACCAGTTAAAGTACAGTTTTGTACCTACCATAAATGTAGATGTTCGAGGATCCACATTGCTGCAGTCCTAACTATTGGGTAGTCCGCTGTCCAGTCGGCCCGAATACCAAAGTATATGGCTGACGTCGGTCAGGGCGCATTAGACTGACGTCAGTACGTCAGGGTACTAATGCGCATGACCGACGTCATATCCTCAGTCTTTTCTTGCCCCAGATGTCAGAAGACCCTGAAAAGATAAGGCCAAAACCCAAAAACTCCAAACATACCTGCACCAAAAATATGTACAATATATACAAAATTAGTAGAAGACAACCTCACCTACACAACCACCCCTAAACACAGAGGGGAAGGAGGGAGGGTAAATTGGACTGCAGCAATGTGGATCCTCGAACATCTACATTTATGGTAGGTACAAAACTGTACTATGTTCTTCATTCCACATTGCTGCAGTCCTAACTATTGGGTAGAATCCCAAAGCAGAGGTAAGGGAGGCTGGCAAATCATAAGGAAGCAGGAACTGACAACATGCCTTGCAAAATAGCTGTGGCAAAACCAGCCCTAGACTTAGAGTAGAGAGGAAGGTGATAATGCTTAGAGAAAGTATGCACTGAACTCCAAGTAGCTGCCTCCAAAATATCCTTAGTTGCCACCCCCCTTAGAAATGCTGTTGAAGTGGCAGTAGCCCTAGTGGAATGAGGCCTAATCCCAGCTGGAATCTCCTTGCCATGATGGGAATAACAAAATGCAATGCAACACCCAATCCACCTAGAAATAGTTTGTTTTGACACAGGCTTGCCCTGTGAACTCAAAAGCAAAGGAAACCAACAACTGCTGAGACTGCCTAAAATCCTTAGTCCTGCTCAAATAATAACGCAATTGCCTGTGTACATCTAAAGTGTGCAAAATCTTTTCCCTTTATTTTGGGGTTCTGCATAAAAGTAGGCAAATGAATAGTTTGGTTTAAAGCCACACTAGAAACCACCTTAGGCATAAAGGAAGGATTAGTACGTAAAGATACCCTATCCTTATGAAAAATCAAAAGGCTCCACTGCCATAAGGGCCTGCAACTCAGAAACCCTTCTTGCAGAAGTAATGGCCAACAAAAAGCAGTCTTCCATGACAAGTATTTCAATTCAGCAGTAGCCGAGGCTCAAAAGGTTGTAGAGTAAGTTTCTCCAACACAAAATTGAGATCCCAAGCAGGAGTAGGAGCTCTACGTGGGGTCTTATATTCTTTGCCCCTCTAAGAAATTGCTTGAACAAAGGATGAAAACAATGGTGGGTCACAATCATAGTGAGCTGAAATTGCTGCAGCATGAATCTTAATGGAAGAGAAAGACAAACCTTTGTCCAATAACTCAGTAAGATATTGAAGAGCCACACTCAAATTAGGCTCAGAAATCTCCAAATTGTTTGCTGCACTCCAAAATAAAAATCTCTTCCATTTTTCTGCGTACACTTTCCTTGTACTAGGTCTTCTGGCTTCCATAATCACATTTAAAACTTGTTGAGGAAGTTGAGACCTGCTGTCTTTCAAAACAGAATATGCCAGGCTGTCAGATGAAGAGAGTGAAGTTTGACATTGAGCAGATGACCGTCCCTCTGAGACAACAGGTGTGGAATCAAAGGTAAAGGCCATGGAGGCTTCCTTACCAGACTCCTCAGTAATGGATACCAGTGCTGCCGAGGCCAATCTGGAGCTATTAAAATCATCCTTGGCTTGTCTTGTCTGACCTTTAGAAGCACCTTTGGAAGAAGAGGCAGAGGTGGAAACGCATACACATGAAGATTTTTCCAACTGAAAGAAAGAGCATCCACTTTCCAAGCTGTGTGATGAAACCTCTTTGTGCAAAACTTTGGCAGCTGGTGGTTTATTGGAGAAGCGAACAGATCTATGTCTGGAGTTCCCCATGACACTGTCAATTTTGAAATACATGAAGATCCAGTTTCCACTCGTGGGGATCCATGATTTGTCTGCTTAACACATCTGCTAAGGAGTTCTGTGCTCCCGGCAGAAACCTTGCCTGAAGAGTTAGTTGCAAGCTGAGCAGTCTCCCATAAAATCATTGCTTGCCTGCACAATGGGTAAGAATGTGTTCCCCCTTGTTTGTTGATGTACCACATGACTGTTGTGTTGTCTGTTAGAATCAACACCTGCCCTGGAAGAAGTAATTCCTTGAAAGCCATTAATGCAAACTGGACTGCTAACATCTCTTTCATGTTGATATGTAGATGCTGTAGTCTGGCAGGCCACTTGTCTTGTATCCACTTTCCATTTAGATGAGCTCCCCAAGCAATGTCCGAGGCATCTGTCATTAGAATCTGACTCGCCTCTGGCCGGGTCACAGAGAGTCCCTTGTTTAGGTGACATTCCTGAGCCCACCACAAAAATTCCTGTTGAATGCAAGGTATTATTTGAATGACAGTGTCCAAATCCTGGCAGTGCTGTGTCCATACATTTTTGAGATACCATTGCAGCTTCCTCATATGCAGTTAGGCATTGGGAAGCACCAGAATACAAGATGCCATGAACCCTAAGGCTTGAAGGACTGTCCTTGCAGTCAGCCCGGACTGAAGAGATAGGTGATGGAAGTGATTGGAAAGATTCTTTTGTTTGTCCGGGGTTAAAAAGGCCATCTGGGCTGCTGTATTCAGTCTCACACCCAGAAAGCACATGTCTTGAGAGGGTACTAGACTGGACTTTATTTCGTTCACAGAATACCCTAGGCATCTTAGCACTGCTATGACATATTCCAAATGCTGTAGAAGATCTTCCTTTTCTTGAGCCAGAATCAGGCAATCGTCCAAGTAAGGATAGATTTGGATTCCTTTTAGCCTGAAGTAAGCTATCACTGGAGCCAGAACCTTTGTGAATACTCTGGGCGCAGTAGATAAGCCAAAGGGCAATGCAGAGAACTGATAATGAGAATTTCCAGCTCGAAAACGCAGATACTTCCTGCAGGGTAGTCTTATAGGCACATGAAGGTAAGCTTCCTTGAGATCTAAAGTTACCATCCAGTGATCTTTGCCCAGCAGAGGTAAAAGCTGTTGTAACGTCAACATTTTGAACTTGGGAATGTCCAGATAAGTGTTGAAGATAGATAAATCCAAAATTGGTCTCCACGTGTTCCCCTTCTTCGGTACTAGGAACAGGCGAGAATAAAATCCTAGGCCTCTTTCTGGTACAGGAACTGGCTGAATGGCCCCTGTTTGGAGCAACAGAAAAATTTGCTTGTGAGCCTCTGTTCTTTGTAGAGGAGGAATGTCTGGCATGCCTTTGAAAGGAGGCAAGGTATGGAAATAAAACCTGTAACCGTGGTGAATGATATCCAGAACCCATCTGTCTTGGGTAATTAAATCCCAATTTTCTTTGAAAAGAGACAGCCTTCCTCCCAAAGGTGCTGCCAGGCAAGAATGAAATGGCAGCTGGAAAGGCAGGTCATTGGGTCTGCTTACGAAAGGACTGACCCCTGCCCTCACTAGAAGTCTGAGCAGGGGAACTCCCTGTCCTAGGCCTAAAGGAACCCTGAGCTCTGCCCCTACCACGTCTAGACCTACCCCTAGACTGGGAATCATAAGCAGGATAAGTCCATCCCTTAGAAGGCCAATTTCTACTAAACTTCGGAGGCTGCACCTGCAAAAAATCCTTAACAGTTTGCATAGACTTAGCTTTGTCCTCCATTTTCTTTAAGACTGCTTCCACTGGTGAACCAAACAACACATCAGACTGTAAAGGAGCATCCAAAATCCTCGTTTTAACATGCTCAGCTAAATTCTGATCTCTCAACCAGGCGTGCCTACGAAGAACAGAACCAGTGGCAGCCACCCTCGAGGAGGCCTGCACAGCATCAAAACCACACTGCAAGGAATGTTTGCCCACCTGTTCAGACACATGAACTAAATCCTGCAACTCTTTACACTCAATACCTTCCGCCAGAGCATCCACCTTAGATTTCAGTTGTGAAAGGAGATAATTCTGATATTTTAACATGTGAAACTGACAATTCAACACCCTCATGGCTAAAGTGGAAGAAGTATACACTTTCTTTCCCCATCTATCCAAAGCCCTTGCCTCTTTATCAGGAGGGACAGGATTTTTAACAACTGAGGCCTTCACACCTTTAGGCCCCTGAGAGACAGTTTCCGGGTCTGCCCTAGGACTCTTAAAAAGATACTTATGAGCTTCAGGCACCCTATAATACCTATCCGGCTTAACTGGGGCTGGAGGCAAAGAATCAGGATTCAGGGAAGCCTCTGCAAAAACATCTTCCACCACATTCAGAACAGGAGGTATAGCTAAAGGCCTATGCTGGGGTAAAAACAAGAATTCCCTAAGCCTTTTCCTGGAATCAGAGAAATCTTGACCTTCCCATTTAAAATGCTCCCTCATGGAATGTAGAGTCTCTGAAAATGAAAAATCCTCAGGAGGGGAAGCCGAAGGAGTAGAATCATCCACATCAGAATCAGAATAAGGAGGATACTCCTGCAAGTCTTCAGCCGAAGACTCAGAAGCCTCCGAACATTGCTCAAAACTCTCAAACTCAGGTTCCACCCTAGGCCTCTTATCAGGAGGGGGCATAGAACCTCTTATCATAGAAATCAAATCCTCTGCCATTTTAAGCATATGTTTCTTAGGCAAAGACCCTGAAGCACTAGGAGAAACCCCCACCGAAGCTACACTTGGCCTGCCTCTCAAAGAAGTCTTGGAAACAGAAGGGGAGGCTCTAACCACCTTAGGAAGAGAGGGAAGAACAGCCACCTGAGAAGCCCCCTCAGCCTGGCCTACTTCCTGAGAGGATACATCCTGTAACAGTAAAGTCTCTCCCTGAGACTCCAAAGAAACACCTGGCAGAACCTCCGACTCCACTGAGCCTTCCAAAGAACCGACGTCTGGGACTGTCGGTTCTTCCACTCTAGGCTTTGCTGCTTTGTCCTTGCGCTTTTGGCGAAGCGGCCGGAGCATCCGACGGCATTTTATAATTACAACGTTTACCAAACACTATCCTGGCACAGTCTAACCTTCTCTTAATAGTGCGCTTGTTAAATCTAGCACAAGCTCGGCATCCACCAACGCCGTGCTCAGGCCCTAAACAAGGTATACACAAAGTATGATAATCCCTATGAGGTATCTGTTTCCCACAAGAAATACAGTTATTCACTTTTTCTGACATCCGGTTAAATACTGAGGCAAGAAAAACCAAAATAATCCCCAACGGGGTACTTAGCCAACTTTGATTCGGTCTGAAACTCTGACTTCAGAAACTTTCAGAACGCCAACCTGCACTCGCAAAATTGCTTCTGCATCGGACCATGCGGCAAAAAAGACTGAGGATATGACGTCGGTCATGCGCATTAGTACCCTGACGTACTGACGTCAGTCTAATGCGCCCTGACCGACGTCAGCCATATACTTTGGTATTCGGGCCGACTGGACAGCGGACTACCCAATAGTTAGGACTGCAGCAATGTGGAATGAAGAACATCTAAAAAGCTTTCCTCTGAAGAATCTTTAGATAAAAAATATGTTCAGGAAATGGTACATAACATACAGCAGGTTAGTAACCATTCTTTAAAATGTGGCTATGATGCACTGGAGGCTTCCTTTAGATCAGCCATGACTGGCGCAGTTATCAGGAGACATGCATGGTTGAAAGAACAGGCATTACCAGACCATGTCAAATCAAAGCTTTTGGATGCACCCATGGACAAGGTCAATTTATTTGGTTCCCCTGCTCAGCAGGTGCTAAAAAAGATGGAAGAGAAGGCGAAATCTGTACAAACGGTGAAAGATTTCTTACAGGTTCAACCTCCAAGGTTTAGCAGGAACTGGCCCTCCAAGAATTGGTCCTTTCCGGACTCCTCTAAGGCTCAGAGAGGCAGGAATAGGCGTTCAAGAGGCAGAAACCAATCCAGGGGTGCCTACAGGGGACGCCAATGGCAAGGTAACAACCAGCGAGGCACAGACGCAGCCACCACCACTACAACAACTCAATCACAGTGACTTGATAGTGGCACCGCCTACCAGGAACAACTAGAAGCACCCTTAGGCGGAAAACTAACCTTATTCTCAAAAAACTGGCATTGCATCACAAGGGAAAAATGGATTTTGCAAACTATAGACCAAGGTTACAGGTTCTATTTCCAAACTCTACCAGGGAAGAGAGGAATGCCAAACCTACCACCTACTCAAAGGACAGAAGCTCTAAAACAAATATCTCAGCTATTAAGAATGAGAGCTGTGGAAAGGGTACCATCTATGGAGCAAGGAAAGGGATTTTACTCCAGACTCTTCCTGGTACCAAGAAAAGAAAACAAATGGAGACCCATTCTAGACCTGTCCGCTTTAAACACATTCCTTATTGTTCCAAAATTCAAAATGCTGACCCTACAGCAGCTTCTTCCCATGCTGGGCAAGGAGTCTTGGCTGGTAACTCTAGATCTCAAGGAGGCATACCTGCACCTCCCCATAAGACCAATTTGCAGAAGATACCTCAGATTTCTTGCAGGATCAGAGCATTATCAATTTTCAGCATTGCCCTTTGGCTTATCTACTGCCCAGAGTGTTCACGAAATGCCTGGCATCAGTAATTGCTCATTGCAGACTTCAGGGAATCCAAATTTATCCCTACCTGGACGACTGCCTGATACAAGCGGACAACAAAAGCAAACTAGCAGAAGACTTACAAAGAGTCATTTACCTGCTGCAAGCCTTGGGATATACAGTCAATATAAAAAAGTCAAGGCTGATTCCATCTCAAAGAATAACCTTTCTGGGTGCAGAGCTGGACACATCAAAACAAATGGCATTCCTAACTGCAGAAAAGAAAGAGCAACTACCTCTCTACTTCTTGGCATTAACAAAGCAGAACCACCTAACTGCAAGAAAAGTACTGCAAGCTCTAGTCTTCATGGCATCCTGCATAATTCTGGTCCCTCATGCCAGACTGCATATGAGAAAGCTACAGTGGTACCTAAGGAATTTGTGGTCCCAACACAAGCACAGCCTAGAAACCAAAATCCCAATAATCCCATGCCTGAAACAAGAGTTCCTATGGTGGGCTTAGGCCTGTCAATCAAACACAGGATTGCCCTTCTGCAACAGCCAACCAAGCCAAACCATCACGACAGATGCCTCAGACCTCGGTTGGGGAGCACACATGCAGGGCAAGTGCATACAAGGCTTATGGACTCAAGACCAGCTGCGCCTACACATAAATCTAAAGGAAATGCTGGCAGTAAAATTGGCAATCCAGTCATTCAGACCATTTCTCCAAGAAGGTCAGTTGATAAGGACAGACAACACCACAGTTATGTGGTACATCAACAAACAGGGGGGCACCCATTCATATCCTCTATGCCGGCTGGCACTGGACCTATGGGATGTGGCCCTGAGCTACAACATTCAGTTACAAGCAATTTTTGTACCAGAAAAGAAAACATTCTAGCAGACATATTAAGCAGAACAACCACAGATGCCCACGAATGGATGCTTCATCCGGACATCTTCAAAGCCATCACAAGGGAATGGGGATTACCACAAATAGACTTGTTTGCATCCCCATTCAATCACCAGCTAAAGAAATTCTGCACAAGGACGTACCACCCACTTGCTTGGAAGGTGGACTCCCTATCTTTCAGTTGGAAAAACCTGACCGCATACGCATTTCCACCACTTCCATTGATGTACAAGGTGCTTCTGAAGATCAAAGAGGACCGTCCAAGGATCATTCTGATAGCTCCAGACTGGCCAAGACAACATTGGTACCCATTGCTGAGGAGCATGTCTCGGGAACAAATATGGACACTACCCCTGATCCCATTACTGTTAACACAGAACAACTACAACATCCTGCATCCAAACCTGAAAACTCTGCAGCTAACTGCCTGGAACATTACATAACAGCAATTAACCCAAACTTATCCCAAAGGGTTAAAGACATAATCCTGGAGGCGCGCAGACCTTCAACAAGAAAGAATTATGCAGCAAAATGGAAAAGATATCTCATTTGGAGTACTGCAAAGGGAGAAGATGTGACTCTGGTAAACATGGCCAACATCCTGGAGTACTTGGCAGAGCTCTTCCACACAGGCCTGTCCTATTCTTCCATCAAGATACATGCATCAGCTATTTCAGCACAATATAGCTTGGATCCTCCTGTCTTCTCTCATCCCCTGCTCAGACAGTTTCTGAGAGGAATTAAAAATGTAAAACCTCCCAGGAAACCACCATTGCCAGCATGGGACTTGAACTTTGTGCTAGAAAAATTGACACTTCCTCCTTTCGAACCAGCAGCAACAGCAGAATTACAATACTTATCCTGGAAGACTGCTTTCCTGCTGGCAATAACTTCAGTAAGAAGGGTCTCTGAACTACAGGCATTAATGGCAGTACAACCCTTCCTGATCTTCCATCAAGATAGAGTGTCCATGAGAACAAATCCTACATTTATGCCTAAGGTGGTATCCAGAGTGTCATTAAATCAGGCTATCCACCTACCTACATTCTTCCCAAACCCACAGAACAGGGGAGAAAGACTTTTGCAGACCTTGGATGTACACAGGCAGTTACGCTACTACCTGGACAGGACTAAGTCCAATAGAAAAACTGACCAGCTTCTGGTAGCATATGCCACAGGAAAGGAGGGAAAACCAATTTCAAAACAGACAATCTCCAAATGGATAGGAAATTGCATTAGATTTTGTTACTCCTACCATGGAAAGAAAACTCCAGAGAACAGCAGGCCTCACTCCACAAGGGCTACAGCCACTACCACAGCTTTCTTACGAGGAGTGGCTACCAAGGACATTATAGAGGCTGCTACTTGGACCTCCGTGCATACATTTGCCAAGCATTACAATTTACCTTTATACTCTAGATCCCGAGCAGGTTTTGCCACTGCTGCTTGCAAGGGATCCTAGCTACACCATAATCACTACTCTTTCCTCCTCCCCTTGTTTAGCTATGGTATTCAACCCATTTGTAAGGACTGCAGATGCATCCTTGAAGGACATAGTACAGTTTTGTACCTACCATAAATGTAGATGTCCGATAGGAATGCATCTGCAGTCAGGATTACCCACCCACCTTCCCCTCTGAGGTACTCCTAGGGTATTTGCCAGCCTTCTGCTAGCTTGGGGGGATCTATTATGGTGTATTTGTTTGTATATATGTACATACATGCTTATTTTTTGTGTTTGCTCTCTACTATTTGGAATCATTGGCATTTATCCAAATTTAGCCTTCCAAGAGGGCACCTGGCATCTGGGGCAAGAAACACTGAGGAAAATGGCGTCGGCTGATGCCTTTATACCCGAATAACTGCAGCTATGACGTCGGGTGAAGTGCGACACCAGCCGAGGCCAGACCCAGACTTTGGAATCCGGCCGACCGAAGGGCTGCCTGACGACAGGACAACCCATTTGTAAGGACTGCAGATGCATTCCTATCGGACATCTACATTTATGGTAGGTACAAAACTGTACTGTCTTCAACCTGCTGGCTTTCTGTAGGACTTTTGGTATCCGTAGAATTGGAGGATAAGCATACAGGAGACCTGGGGGCCAATCATGGACTAGAGAGTGTCCCTGGGAGACTGCCCCACTGGTGGGATAAGTGCCAAGTACCTGCTGCATTTGTTGTTTGGGAGGAGGCAAACAGATCGCAACAAGGCTGGCCCCAGCGGCTGAAAATCTCATTTGTTACTGACCGACTTAGGGACTACTCGTGAGGACTCAAAATGGACCTGCTCAACTAACCTGCCACAACACTGTTTCTCCCGAGATGCGCAGTGCAACGAGAAAGCAGTCTGAAGCAATCACCTTTCCCAGACTCTCATGGCTTCTCTGCAGAGTGGATAAGATTAGGTCCCCTCTGCTTGTTGATGTACCATACCACTGACAGGATGTCTATCAAGATTGCAACCACACCCAGAAAAAAGCAGTCCTGAAAGTCTTACAACTGGAGGAGGGCCACCCTCATCTCCAGGACGTTCATGTGCAATTTGGTCTCTAACAGGAACCACATGCCTTGGACCATCCTTCCCTGATAATGCTCCCTCACTCCAACAGGGAAGCTTCCAAGGTCACTGTGGCTGAAGGAGGGGGAAGGACAAAGGGCCTGGTTAGATGTAGATCTGTGAGCCTCCACCATTGCAGGTGGTGTCTGCAAACTGGTGTAAATTTGATTGGGGTAGATAAAGGATGATAGCAAACAGACCACTGAACCGCCAGAGTCCACTGGAGAACTCTCATGAAAAACCTGGCTAGAGGCACCAGAAGAAAGGCAACCAGCATGGAACCCAGGCTACAAGAACTAGACGAGCTGAAGGAGATGGCGTGTCTAGTAAACATGGTAACTGTTGCCTGAGTGACTACATTCTTTGCAAGGGAAGAGCTGTCACCTGAGTTACCATGTTCAACTAGGTGCCGATGAATTTGAGCCCCTGAACTGGGGTCATCTTAGATTTTGCCATGTTCACCGATTCCCAGATGGCGAAGCAATGACAATATCACCAGAGTTGCCCTGAGTAGATGATGCTTTGTTGGTGCCTTTAGGAGCCAATCATCCAGGTAAGGGAACAGCTGGAATCCTTGTAGAGGAGATGCGCTCCGACCACTGTCATGCACTTACTTGGTGAACACCCAGGGGGTGCTGTAGTGAGAAAAAAGGGCAGTGTTTAGAACTGGTAATGATCGGCCCCTAGCCAGATGAGTAGATATCTCCTGGAGAGCCTGTCTACTTTGATATGCTAGTATGCATCCTGGACATCCACCAAGCACATCCAGTCATCTTTGCACATGAGTGTCAGAATGGGCTGTATCATAACCATGTGTAACTTAAGTTTTCTTGACAAACAGATTCAAACTGCTTAGATACAGGACAGGTCAAAGGTCCCCGGTCTTGTTTGGTACCAGAAAGAAGTGTGTGCAAGTTCCGCATCCTCGTTGTTCGGTTGGGACCCACTGGAGGACTCTTGTCTAGATGTTTTTGCATTTCTAGAAGGGCATTCGCCATCTGACTGGGTGGCACATTAGGGAGACGCTCCCCTGTGTGGGGAGAAGGAAGGGAAAAGGGAATATAGTAGCTTTTGGATATATGACGTTTAACACCCAGGTGTTACCTATGTCTGTCCAGGGTGCTGGGTGCAAATAGAGCCTGCCCCCAAATGCCTCCAGAGTATGATAGGCAATGCTTCAGGAGTGCTGAAAGGGCTAGTCAGAGATGGGTTCCCTGAAGCCCTGGTTCTGTGGACCCCCTCTGCCTATGGGGCAACATCTACCATTAAATCCTCTCCCTCTGCCCCTGGAAGAGTATTCATCCTGTGAATCAGGGAAGGCCCCTTGGGATTTGCGGAACCACATCTTCCTGTTTGGTGGGTTCCTGGAAGAAGTCCATTGGTTGAGAAAATTTGTTGCCAAAGAGAAAAATGGATATTTCTGAAAGAAAAAAGGGCCAGGGTGGGAGGGGTATGTGTCACAATGAATCCTGAACAGTCATTCAGACCCACTGGACTATTCTCGGTTTTGGGAGGTTTCAGACTTCTCTTTGGAATCCCCCTGCCATTTCTTCTTAAACGTCTTATTTACCTGAATGCTGCTGAGACTGTTTAAATCTGCTTTTGCCAAAATTGGAAGAGGAGACAGAAAATCTCTTGGATAATTTGGAAAAGAGGGGGTTGAATAATCTTAACAGATTCCCTGGATCAGCTTGCCCCTTTCACCACGCTTTTTGATCACTTCTGCAACAGAGGGGCCAAACACTAAATCTCTGTCTAAGAGAATTTAATATCTGATTTTATCATCTGGGAGATTCTGACAATGCAGCCATGGAAAACTCGGTAAAACAGTACCAGTGGCCATAGCCATGGAAGAAGTGTTAGTGTCACACACAAACACACACACACACACACACACACACACACACACACACACACACACACACACACACACACACACACAAACACACACTGCAAACGAGTAATGACTTGTGCAACAGAAGAAAGTTATTTAAAGCGGATTTTTCCTTGCAAAAAGGAACCGCAGATAAAACATTACTCATACTTTCAGAATGTCTCAAACTAACATATGGGGCTGCATTCAAATTTTTGAAAATCAAGGTGCAGAAGTATGCACGTTTTTCCCATATTTTCCCATCCTTAGTCAAACTAGTAGGACTGGAATTAACTAAGTGCTTACCAGAAGTGGGAAAGTACAGTTTTGTACCTACCATAAATGTAGATGTCCGATAGATATGCAACTGCAGTCATAACATATGGGTTGTCCTGCCTCAGGCAGCCCTCGGTCGGCCGGATTCCAAAGTCTGGGTCCGACGTCGGCTGATGTCGCATTTCTCTCCGACGTCAGAGCGGCTGGAGTATATAAGCATCAGCCGACGCCATCTTCTTAAGTGTTTCTTGCCCCAGATGCCAGGTGTCCTCTAAGGAAGGCTGTAATCAAATTGGAAGACAAAAATAGGTTTCCAGACAACAAATAAGCAATAAACAGATACACCATAACAGATATCCCCAGCTAAGGATAACAGGGAGAGGAGTGGACCCAAGGCATAGAGGGGATGGAGGGAGGGAAAACCCGACTGCAGTTGCATATCTATCAGACATCTACATTTATGGTAGGTACAAAACTGTACTATGTCCTTCAAGAATGCAACTGCAGTCATAACATATGGGTTGAATACCATAGCTTAGCTGGGGGAGGTGGTATGCTCTAAGAAAGGGATGGTGTAGCTATCAGTCCCTGCAGGACTGCTGAAGCAAAGCCTGCTCTGGATCTGGAATATAAAGGGAGGTTGTAGTGCTTGGAAAATGTATGCACGGAGCTCCATGTAGCAGCTTCTAGAATGTCTTTTGTAGGCACCCCTCTTAAGAAGGCTGTAGAGGTGGCTGTAGCTCTGGTGGAGTGTGGTCTGACATTGGCTGGCACACTCTTTCCATGGAAGGAATAACAGAATCTGATGCAATGTCCAATCCATTTTGAATCTGTCTGTTTAGAAATTGCTTTTCCTTGTACTGTAGAGGCGTAAGCTACAAAAAGCTGGTCAGACTTCCTACTGGTCTTGGTTCTGTCTAGGTAGTAGCAAAGCTGTCTGTGTATGTCCAAGGTATGCAACAGTCTTTCCCCCTTGTTCTCAGGATTAGGGAAGAAAGTAGGCAGGTGAATTGCTTGATTTAAGGCAACCCTAGATACCACTTTTGGCAGAAAGGTAGGGTTGGTTCGTAAGGAGACCCTGTCTCTGTGAAAGGTTATGAACGGTGGTATTGCCATCAAGGCCTGTAATTCCGAAACCCTTCTTGCTGAGGTAATGGCCAACAGGACAGCTGTCTTCCAGGAAAGAAATTGTAAATCCACAGAAGCTGCTGGCTCGAAGGGAGGTAAAGTCAATTTTTCTAGAACATAATTGAGGTCCCAAGCTGGTACTGTTGCCTTTCTTGGGGGCTTTACATTCTTGATTCCTCTAAGAAATTGCCTTAACAAAGGATGTGAAAACACAGGTGGGTCAGTGTTGTATCTAGCTGATATAGCTGAAGCATGAATTTTTATGGAAGAGAATGAAAGTCCTTTATGCAGCATATCTGCCAAGTATTCCAGGATGAGAGGAATGCTCAAAAATGAAGCATCATGACCCTTGTTGGTATTCCAAATGCTGAATCTCTTCCATTTGGCTGAGTAAACTTTTCTGGTGGATGGTCTGCGGGCTTCTGTTAATATCCGCTGAACTTCCTTGGAGAGAGGTAAATCAAGGTTATTTATGGGATTTCCCAAGCTGTCAGCTGTAGCGTCTGGATGTTGGGATGAACTGTCCTGAAGTTGTGTTGAGTCAGAAGTTGGGGCCATTGTGGAAGGGCCCAAGTTTTGTTGTGACATATGCTCCGTAGTAGTGGGTACCAGTGTTGTCTTGGCCAGTCTGGAGCTATTAGGATCCCCTTCGGCTTGTCTGCTTTGATCTTTAATAACACTGTGGTCATCAGTGGCAGAGGTGGAAATGCATAAATTATCACGGTGCTCCAGTTGAATGAGAGGGCATCTGTTTTCCATGCTTGTGGATGATATGTCCTTGAGCAGAATTTTTTTAAGTGGTGATTGAGGTGTGAGGCAAATAGATCTACTTCCGGCCTGCCCCATGCTGAGGTGAGTCGTAGGAAGATGTATGGATGTAGCCTCCATTCGTGGGGGTCTAGGAAATTCCTGCTTAGACTGTCCGCCAGAACATTGTCTTTGCCTGGAACAAACTGGGATTGTAGTTGCATGTTTAGGCCCAGTGATTTTTCCCAAAGATTCATTGTTAGTCTGCAAAGGGGGTAAGAATGAGTGCCCCCCTGCTGGTTTATGTACCACATCACTGTGGTGTTGTCTGTCCGTATTAATAGGTGGCCTTGTTGAAGTTGTTGCCAAAAGGCCTCGATGGCATGCATTACTGCTAACATTTCTTTTTGATTGATATGCAGATGTGTTTCCTTTGGAGACCATTGTCCTTGAATACATCTGCCTTCCATGTGCGCCCCCCATCCAAGGTCTGAGGCGTCTGTGGTCATGGTCTGTGTTATCTGAGGCTTTTTGAATGACACACCTATCTTTGACTAGCTTGCTGAGGCCCACCATAGAAATTCCTTTTGAAGACATGGAATGAGTGGGATATTTACTTCTAGGTTGTTGCTGTGTTGAGACCATAAGCTTTTTAAGTACCACTGAAGCTTTCTCATGTGTAGTCTTGCTAGTGGAACCAGGAGGATGCAGGATGCCATATAACCCAGGGCCTGCAGGAAACTCCTTGCAGTCATTTGGGTGAGCTTTGCTAAACTTTTGAAGTAATGGGTTAACTTCTTTTGCTTGTCTTCTGTCAGCCATTTGAGAGGCTGTGTCTAGTTTGGCTCCTAATAAGGTTATTTGCTGGGATGGCTGAAGTCTTGACTTTTGAAAGTTGACTGTGTATCCCAGAGCCTGTAGCAAGTGTATGACATAATTCAAGTTTTTTGTCAAAGTTAATTTGTTGTCTGCTTGTATGAGGCAATCGTCCAGGTACGGGTAGATCTGAATCCCCTGGAGCCTGCAATGGGCAATTACTGATGCCAGGCATTTCGTGAATACTCTGGGCGCAGTAGATAAGCCAAATGGCAATGCTGAGAATTGATAATGCTCTGGCCTTGCAAGAAATCTGAGGTATCTTCTGCAGCTGTGCCTGATAGGGACATGCAGGTATGCCTCCTTGAGGTCCAGAGTAATCAGCCAAGACCCCTTGCCCAGCATGGGAAGGAGTTGCTGTAGAGTCAGCATTTTGAACTTTGGTACTATGAGGAAAGTGTTTAAAGCGGACAAGTCCAGTATTGGTCTCCATTGACCTTCTTTTCTTGGAACAAGGAACAGTCTTGAATAAAACCCCTGGCCTTGTTCTTGTTATGGAACTTTTCCTATTGCTTTGATCTGTGCAAGCAGAGAAATTTGCTTTATAGCCTCTGTCCTCTGATTTTGTGGAAGGTTTGGTATGCCTTGTTTTCTTGGCAAAGTGTGGAAGTGGAACCTGTAACCGTGGTCTATAATGTCCAAAATCCATTTGTCTGTTGTTAGTTTGTGCCAATTTTTTGAAAACAGAGATAACTTTCCGCCCAGAGGAGCCTCTGTTTGCTCCTTGGTTAGCGGAAGTAGAGGAAAGTCATTGAGATTGTCCCTGCGGGGCAGGAGAAACTCCTGTGTCACTTCTTTGGTTTGTTGGTTGCCATTGTCGTCCCCTGTAGGGTCCTCTGTATTGGACTCTTCCTCGGCCACGCCTGTTTTTGCCCCTTTGTGATCTTTCAGGATTAGGAAAGGACCAGTTTTTAGAAGGCCAGTTCCTGCTGAATCTGGGCGGCTGAACCTGAAGGAAATCTTTTACTGTCTGAACTGACTTGGCTTTTTCCTCAATGGACTTTAACACATCTTTAGCATTAGCACCAAAAAACTTGTTTTTTTCCAAGGGTGCGTCAAGACGTTTTGCCTTAACATGATCTGGTAAGGGTTGTTCTTTCAACCATGCATGTCTGCGAATGACCGCCCCTGTCATAGCTGCCCTACATGAAGCCTCCAATGCATCATATCCACACTGTAGAAAGTGATTGCTAACCTGTTGAGCATTATGCACAGTCTCCTGCAAAGACTTCCTATCTAAGGGTTCAGGGGAGGCCAATGTTTTCTGTAAATCATCTAACAGGAAATCCTGATATTGAAACATGTGAAAGAGACAATTGAGAGCTCTCATAGATAAAGTAGTGGAAGTGTAAACCTTCTTCCCCCATCTCTCTAAGGACCTTGCTTCCCTGTTAGAAGGCAAAGGATTTTTGGAGGTGGTAGTTGAAACCCCTTTAGGCCCCTGGGAAATTGTTTCTAAATCAACAGTATGGACCTTGAAGAAATGAGAATGGGTTTCTGGAACCCTATAATATCTGTCAGGCTTGGCAGGGGCAGGAGGAAGAGTATCAGGTGACACTGGAGTCAGAATACAAATCATCCAAAACATCAAGCACAGGAGGTATAGCTAAGGGTCTGTGCTGGGGCTTTTTAAGGAAGGTTCGAAGGCGCTTTCTGGAATCTGAATATTCCTGGCCTTGCCACTTGAAATGCTCCCTCATGGAGTGCAGGACTTCCCCAAAAGAAATATCCTCAGGAGGTGAGGCTGAGGGAATGGAGTCCTCTGCATCTGAATCCTCATAGGTCTGGAAGGGCTCTTCCTGGCTTTCGGAGCAAACAGAGGCCTCAGAATCTTCATCTGACTGAAGAGGATCAGAGGGTTCAACCCTGGGCCTTTTGTCAGGAGGAGGCTGGGATCCTCTCTCAGGATGGGCCTGGGAACCTCTGATCAGGGAAATTAAATCTGCTGCCATAGACATGATTTGTGTTTCAGGAGTAGGCTGAGGTAAGGTTTTAGCAGTAAGATGCTTGGACTTGCTGGCTGCCTTAGCACGTGTGTAGGCCTTGATAGACATGGACATGGGAGGCCTAGCTGCTCCACGTGCAGGAGTGACCTTATCAACAGCAATGGTCTCGGGCATTTCCTCGGTTTCGGTATCCGGAGGAAAATCAATAACTGGCGTCGGTGTTGCCTCCGGAATCGGAGGTATCGGTAAAGCGGTGTCTTCTGTTCGGAGCGGTGGAATAACCGACTCAGAGGGAACCGGGGCACTCGTGGTTAGTTTAGTCATGGTGTCGGTGGAAGACGCGGGCCGAGGATGTCGGTCCCGGTCTTTTCGTTTCTTAGGAGTCTGCGTTGTCGGTTGTTCCGACGGCATTGTATAATGAAATCTGTCGCCAAAGAAGTCTTCTGCGAACTCCGCCCGGCACCTGAGAGTGCGCTTATTGAAGCGCGCACAGGCGACACAGGCCGAGACGTCGTGGTCTGGGCCAAGGCAAGGGAGGCAGTAAGAGTGGAAATCCTTATGAGGTATTTGTTTACCACAAGACAAACAATTATTCACTTTTTCAGTAATTTCTGACATCGGCTGAGGCAAGAAAAGGTCCCCAATGGGGTACTTAGCTTTTTTGATGACTTCGGTTTCGAAAATACAGGAGCTGACTGACCGGCACTTGCGAACTGCTTCTGCTTTGGGCACCGCGCGGCAAGAAAGACTGGTGAAGATGGCGTTGGCTGATGCTTATATACTCCAGCCGCCCTGACAGAGAAATGCGACATCAGCCGACGTCGGACCCAGACTTTGGAATCCGGCCGACCGAGGGCTGCCTGAGGCAGGACAACCCATATGTTATGACTGCAGTTGCATTCTTGAAGGACATCAACTAAACCTATAGCTGCTGGGCCAGGTATAGTGTATAAAAATTAAAAAAAGAGAGAGAGAAATTTTACACATCTTGCCGGTCTCTTTAGAGACAGCTGGATGACTATCATAGGAAGTTACTAGGCTATTGGCCCAGAGACCCTTACAAGCCTAGCCAAGAATTTAATCCATGTTCCAAGAAGTCAGCACCCTATGCCACTGTCCAGCAGGGACATGTGTGGAATCCCAGGGGTGTATTTTCTGTTCCCCATCCAGTTATCCAGTTTGCGCTTAAAAAGGTTTAATAAGGTACTCTGCTTTACGTGGAGAGGACGTCTATGCCACAAAAGGGGAGTCTCTCGTACACAAATCGGTCCTGCCAACAATTCCTATTGATGTCACAGACCAGGATAAGGTCTCGTGTGCGGGTTACTCAAGTGGAGCTTGACTTGTGGATATACAGCAGTCCCATCAGGGCTAGGTCTGAGATTGCTTTGTATGCTAGACGGAGGTCACCTCTGAGGAGTCGGTAGGAGAGTGAGTAGAGGGACAGGGCTTTTATCCTGTGTAGGGTAGATGTCTGAGGCCCTGGATTCTCCAGGTGAGGAATCTCTGTGGTCTCTCTCCAGCTGTTGCATGTGCTTTGTGAGGTACATGCCGAAAGGGGCATGGTATATAATAATTAGTTTTATAAGGGAAGAATACAGGGCTTTCCTCACAATGGAGGCAATGTGGTGGTCAAATGTCAGTTTACTATCAACCCGCGTTCCCAAGTCCCTTACGACTTGATTGCATGCTTAGTGCCTTATTATCAATGTGATAACTTGTGGAAACATCATTCTCCCAAAAACGGATGATTATGCATTTTTTAGCATTCTGTTTGAGGTCATGTTTCTGGCACCAGTCATTTGTTTGGGTGAGACCCACTTGGAGGATGTCCACATCACTAGGGGAATTGATGAAGAAACCCAGCTTGCAATCATCTGCAAACTTTGTCAGCCCTAGCCCACTAGATTTGGCCTGCACCTCTAAAAAGTATATCCCAAACAGCAGCAGCCCAAGACCAATCCCTGGGGTACACAGCTTGTTACGGGTCTTCTACTTGAGGTGGCTTCCCCTATTTTGACTAGGTGGGATCCATCAGTGAGCCAGTTTGCTACCCATCTGGTAACATATGGATTGATGCCTAGTTAAGAGTGTTTTATCTATTATACCTGAATGGGGAACAGTATCGAAGACCTTCATCAGGTAAAGGTAGGCGGTGTGCACAGTCTTACCCTTGTCTATGGCCTTGATGACCATCTCAAAGAGGTCAACCAAATTTAACAGGCAGGATCGCCCCTTGACAAAACCAAACTGTGTGGGATCAAGTGTCTGGAGGTTGCCAATGTCCTTGTTAATGAGTTCCATGATAACTTGCTCCATGGCCTTGCAGATTCAGGCTAGTTAGGCTGATGGGTCTATAATTTCCTGGATCGGTGGACACTCCACCTTTTTGCAAAGGGATGACAGTAGCTGTCCTCCACTCGGCTGGAAAGAAGCCGGTATTCAGGCTTTGGTTGAATAGGGGGTGCTTAATGGTGCTGCAAGGTCCTACACCAGAGTTCATGTAGGATGCAGCCTGGAATGTTATCAGGTCCCACGGAGGCTGTATTTTTTGCCTTTGAGAGGGCAGTGATGACTTGCTCCCTAGAGATAAGGGGGGGGGGCAGGTACTGGGGATGTTCTGTTTTACTGATGGGGGAAGTCAGAGGAGTGAAGTTTTCACTGAACCTGTCTGCCAGAAGGTTGGCTATATGTGGTGTCCTTGACCACCAGTTCTGAGTAGATCTGGATGCTTCCCTTGAGATTACTGACATATGTGAAGAAAGCCTTATGACTGTCTTTAAGTGGATGTGGCCAGTTTGGACTCGAAGTTTGCTTTGGAGGATTTCACTAGTGCTCTTATTTGCTTGTTCAGGCTCAGGAGAGCTTGCTTCCAATTCGACACATGCTCCTTGATCTTGGACACCAATTTTTTCCCTTTATTATACAGTTTTATTTATTGTAGATGTCCACCAGATAGGTTTAATCTTCCTTGAGGTGGATGAGGATGTTGTCCTTTCTGGTATTCCTGATTCCATGCAGCTATATAAATGCTCATATTGTACTTTGGTGTAAGTTTGAACATATGTGCCAGTTTCTGTGGAGGGGGAGGGGGCTGTGAAGCTGCTTATACCTTCCTTCAAGAGACTGTAATCAGCTTTGGAGAATTTTTTTTTTTACCCTAGCTGGGGGGAGGGGGGGTGACTTTGCAAGTGACTGCTTTGTGGTTGGATCTTACAAGGGATGATGACACTGTAGGGATGCTGCAGTGGTTACTCATTTTGGTTAATACCAAGTCCAAGATATTTTCACCTCTTGTGGGGGTGTCAACCAACTGGTCCAAGGCATTTGCACTGACTAAATCAAGAAATCTCTGGGCATTTGTGTTTTGGCCTGTGTATTTCTTCCAGTCTATGCTGGACAGTTAAAGTCATCCAGGATCATGGTAAAGGGTTGAATCTTGATAGATTCGAAAAGGTCCAGATAGGTGGACTGGGCATCTTGAGTCTGAGTTGAAGGCCTGTAGCTAGCTATGATTTGAATAGTGGTCTTGTCAATTGTTAACCGCACCTGCAGTATTTCCTGAGCATCATATTGTTTAACTAGCCTAGAAGTGTGCATGTCTTTTATATATATTGCAACTCAACCTCCTTTTGTTTTGCTGCCCACGGCTTGGGATCTGAATGAATGATAGGATGAGTAACCTGGTATGGTTGGGGTGCTCTCCATAGCTTTGAACCAGGTTTCTGTAACTGCACAAATGTCGGCTTCTTCCAGGGTTAAGAATACTTGCAATGAGTGCAGTTGCATGTTTAGACTCCTAGCGTTTAGCAGCAAGACCTTTAATTTAGATTTAGATGAAATTTTCAAGTTGGTAGTTTTGATCTCAAGACATTGCAAAAAAAAAAAATGCAATATGGGGGAGGCAAGAGCCTTTGCCAGGAGCCTGAAGCCCAAAGAAGACAGGTGCAGGCCATCTGTGGCAAAGCATCGTGGCTTGTCAATCATGTCATCCAAGGCTGTTAGGTACTTGATCCTCTTTGAATAACACCAGAAACAAAGGCAGTTGTTTAAGTAATTTATTTTCCGTTTGCACTGAGACATCATTCTGGGTGAAGGTAGAATTCTGCTTAAGGCTAGGAACATACCTGCCTGGGACACGTACTCATCGACCTCGATTATGTCTCTCTTCATATAGTGTAGGGAGGTACGTCTCAAGTCATTCACTCCAACATGGACTATGACAGAATCATAACAGTACCTGTTGAGAGACTTGAGTGCATTGGTGATATGGCAGATTCTGGCACTTGACAAACAACTAACCATGACTTTCTCCTTATCCAGCCTAGTGAGGATCACATCCGTGACAAATGCTAAGGGAAAACTTGTAGCTGGAATACCTCAAAAAGGGTTTTAAAACGTGCAGGTGAAGCTCTGGATGCTGCAGACCTGAATTTAAAACTATGCTACTCAATTTTAAGGTTAAAAACTCAGTAAGAAAAAATAAATTAAGCACAGATTAATCACTTATTAGTCAAAAGAACAGCACTTGCAGTATGAAAAAACACAATTAAACAGCAACAAAATTCAGTTAAACAGTAATGAAATGCGGTAGATAGCAATGAAATATAGTTAATCAGTAGATTGCGTTGAGACAATAGCTCACAAATCACAACAGTAACAGGCAGGACTAATAAAGCAGCAATTCAGTAAAATACAGTCATCAATTTAGTGAGGCTACCAACAAGCAGTAATAAATATGGCAAACAGCAAAATGAAGTAGAAAGAGGTACAGTTTTTTTTTTTTTTTTTTATTTTAGTAGAAAGTGAAGAGACAGAAGATATTGAGAATTCAAGGTTCAGAAGCTACCAGGAAAATTACAAGCAGTTAACACACACCCTCTGAAGAAGGCAGAAAGTACAGTTTTGTACCTACCATAAATGTAGATGTCCGATAGGTATGCATCTGCAGTCATAACATATGGGATGTCCTGCCTCAGGCAGCCCTTCGGTCGGCCGGATTCCAAAGTCTGGGTCTGGCCTCGGCTGATGTCGCACTTTCCCTGACGTCATAGCTTCTGGGGTATAAAGGCATCAGCCAACGCCATTTTCCTCAGTGTTTCTTGCCCCAGATGCCAGGTGCCCCCTAGGAAGGCTAAATTTGGATAAATGTTGAATGTTCCAAACAGTAGCAAAAATTATATATACATATATACAAACAAATACACCATAACAAATTCCCCCAGCTAGCTGAAAGAGGGGTAAGCACCCTAGGAATACCACAGAGGGGAAGGAGGGTGGGTAATCCTGACTGCAGATGCATACCTATCGGACATCTACATTTATGGTAGGTACAAAACTGTACCATGTCCTTCAAGGATGCATCTGCAGTCATAACATATGGGTAGAATACCATAGCCAAACTGGGGGAGGAGGTACTAAGATACGGATGGTGTAGTTAAGATCCCCTGTAAAACTGCAGTTGCAAAGCCTGCTCGGGATCTGGAGTATAAAAGGTAGATTATAATGCTTGGCAAATGTATGCATGGAGCTCCAAGTAGCAGCTTCTAAAATGTCCTTGGTAGCCACCCCTCGTAGGAAAGCTGTAGTGGTGGCTGTGGCCCTTGTGGAATGAGGCCTGATATGTTCAGGAGCTGTTTTTCCATGAAAAGAGTAGCAAAAGCGAATGCAATTTCCTATCCATTTTGAAATTGTCTGCTTGGAAATTGCTTTTCCTTGCACCCCAGTTGCATAGGCTACAAAAAGTTGGTCAGTTTTTCTGCTGGCTTTAGTTCTGTCCAGATAGTAGCGTAGTTGTCCGTGTATATCCAAGGTGTGCAAGAGTTTCTCTCCTTTGTTCTGTGGGTTAGGGAAGAACGTAGGCAGATGAATGGCTTGGTTCAAGGATACCCTGGATACCACCTTAGGCATGAAAGTTGGATTGGTTCTCAGAGACACTCTATCCTGGTGAAAAATAAGGAAAGGCTGCACTGCCATTAATGCCTGTAGCTCGGATACTCTTCTTGCTGAAGTGATTGCCAGAAGGAAAGCAGTTTTCCAAGATAAAAACTGTAAGTCTGCTGATGCTGCTGGTTCAAAAGGAGGTAGTGTCAATTTTTCCAGCACAAAATTGAGATCCCATGCAGGTAGAGGGGGTCTCCTTGGAGGTTTAACATTTTTTGATCCCTCTGAGAAATTGTCTGAGTAGAGGGTGAGAGAAGATAGGAGGATCCATGTTGTATTCTGCTGAAATTGCTGAAGCATGAATCTTAATGGAAGAGTAAGACAGGCCATTGTGGAACAATTCTGCTAAGCATTCTAGGATGTGTGCTAGGTTTGCCACTGTAACATCTGTGCCCTTTGATGTGCTCCAAATGAGGAATCTCTTCCATTTAGCTGAGTACGCCTTCCGTGTGGAGGGTCTGCGAGCCTCCAGGATAATGTCCTTGACCCTCTGAGATAAGACCGTTTGGTTTGGTTTTAAGCAATTTTCCAGGCAGTTAGTTGCAGAGTTTTCAAGTTTGGATGCAGGGTCTTGAAATTGTTCTGCGTTAGAAGAAGAGGCCATAGGGGTAGAGGCCATGAGTTCGCCTGAGACATGTTTATCAGTAGCGGATACCAGTGTTGTCTTGGCCAGTCCGGAGCTATTAGTATTACCTTTGGCTGTTCCTCTCTGATCTTCAGAAGAACCTTGTACATCAATGGGAGTGGTGGGAATGCATACACTATTAGGGCATTCCAGCTGAAAGAGAGAGAGTCCACCGTCCAGGCTTGTGGGTGGTATGTCCTTGAGCAGAATTTCTTCAGTTGGTGGTTGAGAGGGGAGGCAAACAGATCTCTGGCAATCCCCATTTCTTTGTTATGAGTTTGAAGATATCTGGATGCAGCATCCATTCGTGAGCATCCGTGGTAGTCCTGCTTAAGCTGTCTGCTAGTGAAATCTCTTTTCCTGGTACAAATATGGCCTGCAGCTGGATATTGAGATTCAGGCCTAGGTTCTACAGATCCATTGTCATCTGGCATAGAGGGTAGGAGTGCGTGCCTCCCTGTTTGTTTATGTACCACATGACCGTGGTGTTGTCTGTCCTTATCAGCAGATGTCCTTGATGGAGGAATGGTTTGAATGCCTCGATTGCAAGCTTCACTGCCAGCATCTCCTTTTGGTTTATGTGCAAGCTTAGCTGTCCTTGAGACCATAGGCCTTGGATACATTTGTCCTCCATGTGTGCTCCCCATCCTAGGTCTGAGGCGTCCGTGGTGATGGTCTGCCTTGGGTTTGGTTTCTTGAAAGGCAACCCTCTGTTGGACTGGCAGGCCTGAGCCCACCACAGAAATTCCTTTTGAAGGCATGGAATGATTGGTATCATGGTTTCTAGACGGTGTCTGTGTTGAGACCATACATTCCTTAGGTACCATTGTAATTTTCTCATATGCAGCCTGGCATGTGGGATCAAGATTATGCAGGATGCCATGAAACCCAGGGCCTGTAGGACTTTCCTTGCAGTAAGCTGAGTTTGTCTTGTCAAAGTCATGAAATAATCTGGAAGCTGTTTTTGTTTTTCTTCTGTGAGAAAAGCCATCTGAGTTATTGTGTCCAGATCTGCACCCAAAAAGGTTATCCTTTGGGATGGCACTGGTCTTGACTTTTGGATGTTGACTGTGTATCCCAAGGCCTGTAGCAGGTGTATGACATAGGCCAAATCCTTTATCAATTTTGTCTTGCTGTCCGCTTGTATTAGGCAGTCGTCCAGGTATGGGTAGATTTGAATTCCCTGAAGTCTGCAATGTGCAATTACTGATGCCAGGCATTTCGTGAATACTCTGGGCGCAGTAGATAAGCCAAAGGGCAATGCTGAGAATTGATAATGCTCTGATCCTGCAAGAAATCTGAGGTGTCTTCTGCAATCTGGTCGGATAGGGACGTGCAGGTATGCCTCCTTGAGATCTAGAGTCACCAGCCAAGACTCCTTGCCCAACATGGGAAGAAGTTGCTGTAGGGTCAGCATTTTGAATTTTGGTACAATGAGATATGTGTTCAGTGTGGACAAGTCGAGAATAGGTCTCCATTGGTTTTCTTTTCTTGGTACAAGGAATAGTCTGGAGTAAAATCCTTGGCCTTGTTCCATTGATGGTACCCTTTCTATCGCTTTCATCTGAAGTAAATTTTTGATTTGTCTTAAAGCCTCTAGCTTCTGATTTGGTGGTAGGTTTGGCATTCCGCTCCTCTTTGGTAGAGTGTGGAAGTGAAACCTGTATCCTTTGTTTGCAATGTCCATGTGTCCTTTGTAATGCAATGCCAGTTTTTTGAAAATAAAGCCAGCTTTCCGCCCAAGGGAGCTTCCAGTTGTTCCCTGGTAGGCGGAATCAGAGTCAAGTCATTGTGTCTGTCCTGTGCTAGTGGTTGTAGTTGCAGCTGTGGCAGTACTCCTCTGGTTGGCAGGCTGCCACTGACGGCCCCTATAGGCACCCTTTGATTGACCTCTGCCTCGAGGGCGTCTATTCCTGCCTCTCTGTGCTCTGGAGGAGTCTGGAAAGGACCAATTCTTGGAAGGCCAGTTTCTGCTAAACCTCGGAGGTTGGACCTGTAGAAATTACTTTACTGTTTAAACAGATTTTGCTTTTTCTTCCACCTTCTTTAGAATCTCCTGTGCAGGGGAGCCAAATAAACTTTGTTTCTCCATTGGAGCATCTAGGAGCTTAGCCTTGGCATGGTCTGGCAGGGATTGCTCTTTTAGCCAGGCATGTCTACGAATTACTGCCCCAGTCATAGCTGATCTAAATGAAGCCTCCAGTGCATCATAGCCACATTTTAAGAAATGATTACTGACCTGCTGAGAGTTGTGTACCAAATCCTGAAGGGATTTACGGTCTAAAGGTTCAGGAGAAGAAAGCTTCTTATTCAGCTGATCTAACAAATATTCTTGGTACTGTATCATATGGAATTGACAGTTTAAAGCCCTGGCAGAAAGAGTAGCAGATGTATAAACCTTTTTACCCCATCTCTCTAATGCTCTAGATTCTCTGTCGGAGGGTAGGGGATTTTTGGCAGTGGCAGCTGCAACACCTTTTGGGCCCTGTGAAATAGTTTCTGGATCTGCAGCATGGGCTTTATACAGGTGGAAGTGGGAATCCGGGACCCTGTAATATCTGTCAGGTTTGGCAGGGGCCGGAGGAAGAGAATCAGGTGCAGAACTAACATCATTGTACACATCATCAATTACAGTTAGCACTGGTGGTATGGCTAAGGGCCTATGCTGGGGCAAATGTAAAAAAGTCCTTAGCCTTTTTCTAGAATCAGAAAAATCCTGGCCCTGCCATTGAAAGTGTTACCTCATAGAGTGTAAGGTTTCCCCAAAGGAAAATTCTTCAGGAGGGGAGGCAGAAGGGATAGAATCTTCAGCATCTGAATCCTCGTAAGGAGAACAGGCCCCTTCCTGATGGTCTGACAAATCAGATCCATCCGTGGAGTAATCAGAGGAGACAGGTTCAGAGGGTTCAGTCCTAGGCCTTTTGTCTGGTGGAGGTTGGGAGGCCCTGTCTGGGTGAGGTTGGGAACCCCTAATCAAGGAAATAAGGTCCTCAGCAA